>NC_061116.1:148742342-148992008 GCF_002878395.1 Capsicum annuum
CATGTATGCCTCGATTTGCTTCTGAAGTAGCAAAATCTTGAAAGAGGTTATAAGCTATCATAATTTGATAGGCTTACGGCACGATTATATTCAATTCCTGGGGAATGAGAAACTTATTAATGCAAACGTGCACTTGATTGTGATTGTATCACAACTCACCTCCGAAAGAGGTTGAATAATTTTGAAATCTACTTCTGAAGTAGTAAATCTGAAATTTATTCATATAATAATAAATTTGAAATTTACTAAAGCAAAAACACATATCATGGTAAACTTGGAGTTTACTAGATTAAAAGTTCATAAGTTGATATGAACGACTGTGATATCCCAAAGATGTGCATACTGAGTATTGAACATATATTGAAGAATTTTCTAATTCTTCATGAACTTTAATGTTGCTTGTTCTCATGATAAGTTGGTTGGACCAACTAATTTTGGGATTGGATCCCTCAAAATCTGAAAAAAATAAAAGGTGAATAAGGGTCCGTTCACCTATCATGTGATATGTTGAAAAGATGCATCAATAAGATGATCATATGTACATTCATGGCCAACCTATATTTGACATTTATAAAGTTACTTGTTCAATATAAATTGAGCATACTTTTTAGATTGTGCAATCAAGAAAGTTATCTTGATAATGATGGTTTGACATTGAATGCCTTTGATAAATAGCTAAACCATCGCTAATGAGAACAAAGCTTCATGTGTTAGTCCGAAATATGATATGTTGCATAAAATAACACTTGTATGCATTAGACCAATAAATTATGATTATTTCTTCCCTCTCAATTGGTTCAAGGTCGGGAACCAATTATTTCATCTAATAATTTTAATGTGCGGTATACAATTAATGAATATACCATAATGCACAAAGATGTATTCCTTAAAGAAGTAGAAGACGTATGTTAGTTTTTCTAACATAAGGGGGAGATTATAAGCGCTATGAAATATGTTAGGGATTATCACCAGATCCTCATCCAAAAGATAATTCAAGTCAAATGCCGAAAGCATCTCATATTAAGCGCTAGTGCTTTTATTTTGTGTTCCTAAAGGAAAGAGTCTATGCATGCGTGAAGTATGGTAGACTAATCGGTTCCAAATGAAATAGTCCTTGAAAAATAAGGAGCAAATAATCATAATAAGAAGGCAATGAACTCTTGAAGAGCCTAAAACATAACACTTCATGAGACCTTATGTAAGGTTCATGTGCCTTAAAATAATGAAGTGATGAGATCTCAAAATATTATGTCGCATTGTGAACCGATACAAAATGATATATCATCAATATATTTGACACAATATTAGCGCAATATTGTGAAAGATTACGAGGATCTAAACTATGTTTATTTAAGCATGTTGACATAGAAACATTTATCAAGTGACATAAAAGGATGTATCTTGGTAAGTATAAAACTTATTTGATTTGCAGTCCAGATATTTGAAGATGTCACTCATGAAATGTTGAAATTGTCACTTTACAAAACTTATGTGAAAATTTTTAAGGATTCAAACTGCTTGAAGCATATAAAAGTTTCTGGGAAACTTATTTATAATCCTTATATTGTATAAGCTTATTGCTTGAACTTCATTGGAACTCTTGGAGAGTTTTCAAAGTAATAGATTATTTGCTGAAATTCGAAATATATCGAATTGAATTGGTTATGAAGTACTATATCTTAGTGAAATTTATGCACTCATGTACCTTGCAAATACTACAAGGCCTATAGCCTTTTCAGTCAATTTGTTAGCAAGGTATATTTCTGCTTCTACTATGAGACATCAAAATGGAATAAAACACATGAGCTTGTTTTATTCTAAAATTGCAGTCCCGATATTATTGGTCATGCTGATGTTGGATACTTATCTGACCTACATAAAGCTCGATCTCAAATAGACTATGTGTTCATATGTGGTGGTACTGCCATATCTTGGAGATATACAAAGCAGTCTATCATAGCCACTTCATCGAATCATGCTGAGATAATAGTTATTGATGAAGCAAGCCGAGAATGTGTATGGTTGAGGCCCATGATACATCTCATTTGAGAAAAATGTGGCGTGAAATATGACAATCTACCTACAATTTTACACAGAGATAATTCAGCATACATAACACATCTTAAGGGAGGATTCATAAATGAAGAGAGAACGAAGCACATTTTGCCAAAGCTTTTCTACATACATGAGCTACAAAAGAATGATGATATTAACATGCAACAGATTCGTTCAACTGAAAATGTGATTGATTTATTCACCAAATCTTCTCCAATTGCAACTTTCAAGAAGATGCTGCACAAGATTGGGATGCAAAAGTTCAAGGATGTTCTCATTTGGGGGAGCAAATACGCGCTGTACTCTTTTTCCCTTTCAAGGTTTTATCCCACCGGATTTTTCTTGTAAGATTTTTAATGAGGCAGCCTATATGTGTATTGTTAGACATGTGTACTCTTTTCCCTTTACTAGATTTTTTTTCTACCGATTTTTTTCTAGTAAGGTTTTAACGAGTCACATGATCTATCTAGACATTCAAGGGGAGTGTTATAAATGTATTTACATTATAGTGAATGTCTATCAAGATCTATCAAGATCTACTTTGATATGTATTAGGATTTGAAGCATCCGTCTTTTACTCAGACTAGGAGTAAATTTCCCCTGTAAATAGAGGAAGTTTTGTTCATAGTATTTACAATCTTATGATTTATCATCTTCAAGAGAAATAACAATTACTCTCTCTATTCTCTCTACTCTTCTTCTTTATTCTTTCTTGTTTTATAACTATATATATATTGACCCTTTGGTCATATTAAATTTTAAAAAATTAAAAAGAAATCTTATTTGATAATAATTCATGTTATGCATCATATTTTTGCTAGTTAAAGATATATCAACATTTGAAATTTACAGTTCAATCAAGCAAAGCCTATCGTATATTTAATTAAATTGATAGTTCATCTTTGAATTTTATGGATTATCGATTTTTTTCTAGTTAGGGAGCAGTTGTGTCTTCTTAGAAAATGGCTTGACTTGGGTTCTATATGGAACGTCATCTGTTATGTTACCAAGTGGTAGCATGTATAGTTTTTTCTTTTTTCTGGATAAGCCAGCGCATTTTGACTAATTACACATTTTTTGGGTTTATGCATTTTAATAGCTTTACTAATATGCTTTTTTTTCTTGTTGTGACAGTTATGTTTCTTACTGTCATGGAGAGATTTGTAAGTATAGATTGTGTGGTTAAAAGATATTGTTGTCCTTAGTCTTTTTTTGATGCCATCTTTATTCGTTTGAATTATTTAGATGGATTTATTTGAAGGGAATAATAATTTGAGTCACTTGGGAGAATCCGAGCTCAACCTGAGATAATTGAGCAGGTAACCTAAATTTGCTTACCTTTTTAGATCTAAAAGTGATATAACATGGTATTTTTCTTTCCTCTGTATGAGGCAGTAACTGAAATAGTGATGCAGAGCTGATGGCGATTCACGAAAAGCAACTACATTCTGTCACAAATGTCTATAGGTGGTGAAGTTTGTTGGTTTTATCAGGCGTTCAAGTGATTATAATCTTGAATTACATTTGATGTGAATTGCACCATCTCTTTAGAAGATACTGCTTAACTCATATGAAAATTGTACTGCTCTAATTGAGGATTTGATGAGAAAGTGTACTCAGCATCTTAAAGCAAATTTACCTCTCGGAACTGAATAGTTAACATATGGTCCTTGTTTTACAACCAAGATTGCTGACTCTGAATGAATTTAAACGTGCGGAGTCTCTATGACTTCTTTTTTTTATGTGATTTGACGTCCTAACCTGTTTTCCTTCAGTATAGTGTATTAGCAGCTTTCATGTAATTGAAATATTACATTAAATTTTGTTTTACTATATGTGTCAGTTTCATGATTTTTCAGACTTTAAAGTCAGATAGTAGTTGTGTTTTCTTCGGGATTAGGCTTGGGTTGGGATCTATATGGAATATTATCTCTTATGCTACCAAGAGGTAGCACGTTATTTTTTTTTGGATAAATCATCTTTAGCACACTTTGACTAATTACACGAGAGATCTGTCATCCTCCCACCTACAATAGATATTAGGTAACTATGTCCACGAGGTGGTAACATGTTTGCTTTATATATGTTTCCTACTAATAGAATATTATTAAAAGAAATGATGTACAAGCCTGGACATAATAGAACATAATTATTCACCTTATTTCCATCAAAGTTTGAAATCAAATTGATACTGGATGTAGCACAAACACAAAATTGGGCAAGCGTATTTGGGGAGGAAATTAGCTATAATCGTGAAAATATACAATGTCAATAGAAATGTCAATAACTTTTGGTGTCATTAGTTTATGGCCTAATTTCTATGACGTTTGGAAATGATGATAGATATGTGACATCGATCGTTACCTTCTTGAACAAGCAATTAACTTAGATTAAGTAAACTATTACTTTTTGGTTCTTATAATACATATTGATGAATGTTTGCTAAGGTTATTTCTTTGACAATGTGATGATTACTTTATCTTTACAACTTTATGTGTTAAGTGTCTTTTATACGTCTTAGTTAATATTTAAAATATTTCAAAAAAGCGTATAGAATATTCAAGAATTGTATAGAACTAAAGAACAGGCTCTAGAATGAGTGTTGAAGAAAGTCTAAAAATATTTTAGAAATGGTAGTTATAGAATTTAGTAATTTGAGGAACATTCTAGAGTTTTTATACCTAGAAATATTTTTACGCCATTAGGAATTTTACAAAAATTGTCAGTACTCCTAAAATTTGTAGTAATACCTTCGCAAAGTTGTATGTTTTACCTTTCATATTTAATTATTTACTCAAACTTTTATTTTAAAAGTATATTGATATTATTTTTCAACATTATATTCTACATGACTTGATATACACGTGCAATGCACGTGGTGTAAACTAGTACTCCTAAATTAAGAGTCTGAAGATCAATATTGTTTGAATTTTTTTTTATCCTTCATTAAAATCTTTAATTTAAATAATATTATCTTTTTAATATCTTGTGAAAAATTAAAAAATTATCATTTGCTTGCTTTGCGTATAGGTTCCTTTCAATTTCTCTTAGTTCCAACCAATTTTGATTCATTATAAATTTAGTGTTTTGTGTGTTATTGATCAAATCCAAAATGGAGGCTCAAGAGTTGGTTCACCTCTGCCTCAGATACTTTGTAATTACCATTGTTTTTATCGGGTGAAAGTCGTTTTCACCCCTCAACTTTGCTTTAAAAATCAACTCTGCCCCCCCCCCCCCCCCTCCTCTCCTAAGTATTGAATAATAATCATATTTCAACCTAGGTATTTATAACATTTTCTTTAAGTTTATTATCATAAGTAAATAATATTATTTATAAATTTATCACAAAATTTGATGTTATTTTAAGATCGTTATTTCAATATTATATATATTAGAGCGACATCTGGTGTGAGGTGTAATTATAATAATTCGAGGATAAAATTCATGATTGTCTTATCCCGCGTTTGATTAGAAGTATTAGCTAGTCTCAAAATTATTTATAGCACCATTTATACCACAGTGATGGGATAAATTATCATATATATATATTG
This sequence comes from Capsicum annuum, assembly GCF_002878395.1. Classification (NCBI taxonomy): domain Eukaryota; kingdom Viridiplantae; phylum Streptophyta; class Magnoliopsida; order Solanales; family Solanaceae; genus Capsicum; species Capsicum annuum. The sequence goes on from NC_061116.1 coordinate 148,747,949, forward strand.
GTACAACTTATTTCGGGATAACTAATCCTGGAATAACTTGTTCCCAACCAAGCCACTCTTAAGTTGTATATGTGTATGTACATTCATGTGTGTATATATTTTTTTGTTTCACCATTCTCTTACTGCATCCGTTTCATGTTACTTGACTTTTGTTGACATGACACAACCCTTAAGAAATAGAGGTGTATTTTACTGAATTAACCTTATTAGATACTTTAAAAATTTTAAATTTATCTATACTACTACTTTATGTAGTTTTTTAATACTAAGGATAAAAAAGACATACAATTCTCTTGATTTTATAAATTGGATAAGAAAATTTAAACACCTATTTTTAGTATGAGAGTCAAGTGATAAGAAATGATATTATAAATAAATAAGATGTGAATTTTATTAATAGAGTATTACATAAATTATAATTTATCAAAATAAATATAATCTTTAAGAATTCGGCCTTATTTTTATTCATTATTTTATATTTTTTGCATTGAAATATGTTTATAAAATTAATATTATTTATTATTTTCACTTATAAAATAAATATTAGAGTTTTGATTATTATTAATAAAACTAATTTCCTTATTATGTTAGTTTACTTCATTATAGATCATCATTAGCTTATGTACTTAATTAGTATTTCTCACTTTTTTTCGTCCAGAAGATAATATTCATGCTTGTATGAAAAATTTGTTATATGAATTTAAAATAAAACAAAAATATGATGATTTTAAAGAAGTTGAAAAAAAAAGTTGATGATGTGAGAGTACAATAGACATTTTAAAAATTCAATTAAGATAAAAGGGGGGAATATAACTATTGATCAAAGTTGAGGGAAGAGTTTGATTTTTAAAACAAAGTTGAGGAGGGAAAATGATCTTCACCCTTTTTTATTTGAGTTTTATTTTTGTACTTATAGTTATTAGGTTTAATTTGTAGGGTTTTAGAGGTGACAATTAGATTTTATTATCATGTTTATTCTTAATTTAGGTTTAGATATAATTTCTATGTTCCCACTTTGCTAAGTATGTTAAATTTATATAAAAAACATGAAACATTATGACATTAAAATTCTTGTAATTAAATTAAATTTACTTGTAATTTCTTGAGAAAGAAAATAAGAATTTTCGTATTTACAGTTTATACTCGTTTTTAAGTTTAGCAATATTTAACTTAGGTTAAAGTTGGATAAGGAACATGAAACATTATGACACTAAAGTTCTTGTAATTAAATTAAAGCTACTTATAATTTTTGGAGAAATAAATGAAACTTTTAGTAGTTACAGGTCATACTCCTTTTAGATTTAGAAATATTTAACTTAGTTTAAAATTGTTATTTTTATTTTGTATTTTTTTAGTTTTTATTTTGTCAAAATATATGTATTATTTAAACTATGGGATAAAAACGTAAATGACCATTTGGCCGAAATTAATTCCATCAAAATGGCCAATGACTTGTCAATTCCAAAAGGTAACCATTTTGGCCTTTGATTGGTTACCTTTCTCTTCTTTCTTTTTTATTTAATCTTTTTTTATTTTATGTATTTAATTTCTAATGTCAATTATTTTGGTTATTGGTTTTGTCATTTCCAAAAAGTAGCCTTAGGGCCTTTTGTTTGCTCCACTTTATTTTTTACGAACTTTCCCTGATTCATTTTTTAAATTGCTGTTCTTTTTTATTAAAAATTTTTGTTTCTTCATTTGTTATTAAAAAAAAAAAAACGTTGCTATTATATGGCTTTTTTATTGCTTTTGTATACTTTTTTTCCAACTCTTTTATTTTTTTTAAAAAAATTATTCTTTTAATTGAATTATATTGAAACAATACAATACATATTTAAATATATATAATTTAATATAATAGTGATATAAATATATTTATGCAATAGTGATATAGTTTCTATGCACATTCTGTACACATACATATATTTTATAATAATTTTATAATTTCTATACACATCATACACAAAAAAAATGTCATATACTATACCATATTGATACAATCCTTATACCTTATTGATGTAGTCCTTATAACCATATTGATACAGTTCTTATACCAATTGATACAATCTCTATGACATATTGATACAGTCCCTATACTACATTTACAGATATATAAATAATGTACATTTATAGATAATTATTTAGATATATATTCTGTACAATAATGATGCAGTTTCTATACAGTTATATAATTTTTATACAATTATACAGTTTTGATACACGTTCTATATAATACTTATACGATTTTTCTTCTACATTCTATACAACAATTGTACGATTTTTATACATATTTTATATGATCTTTGGCTGCAATTATTATCCGAATACGTATTTTATACAACAATTACATAGTTTCTATACACATTCTATACATACATATTTAATATAACGAGTATACAATTTCTATACACATTCTATACATTATTTTATCTATTTTTTTATACATATACATATTTGATATAACTGTACAATTTCTATACATATATCGTATAGAGTTACAAATTCTTTATAATAACTATACCATTTTTATTCAATTTTATTTAATTGTTATTTTTAAACACATTTTGTACATTTTTCATACATTTATCTCATATTGATACATATCCTATTTAATAATTATATATATATATATATATATATATTTATAATTATATTTAATTATTTTATTTTTTAAATAAAAAAAGTAGAGTATTTTTCAGTTAAAAAATAGTAGCAAAAAAAAAAATAAAAACTAAAATATTATTAGAAAAGGGCCGAATAATCCAAGTTGGAAGAGACTGAAAATGGCCGAAATGGCTCAATGACTATCGAATGGCATTAGTTTGGCCAACAGGACATAAAATGTCCATAGGCCCAAACTTGGATCATTAATTTAAAACGGGTCCGATCATGTCATTTTTCCTTAAAATATATGATTAGTAATTTAAAATTTACATTAAATAATTTAAGATAAACATACCACACATGTTTTCATAAATAAGTGGAAATAGAGCTGCAAGTTACGATAAAAATGGGTCACAAGACGGACGATCCAATCTAATGCCAGGTTTGCTCGAAGGAAAAAGGGAGTTGTGATTCACTTTCGTTTCATGTGCTCTTTCTCGATCATGACTCAAGACCGCTCACCAACATGCATTCAATGACATGAAGATGACCTCATGGATGGAACTGAGAATAGAAAATAGATAATCTAACGAAAACTATTACCTTGAGCTGAGTTTGAGTTTGCGGATAAAAGGTGAGGGTACTTGGTACGCATGTCTGCTTCTGCTTCCCAAGTAGCTCCATCAACGGACTGATTCCACCAAAGAACTTTGACCAAGGGAACTTTTTTGTTCTTTAGTCTGCGAATCTGGTGATCTAAGATTTCGACTAGGAGCTCTTCGTAAGAAAAGCTATCCTGAACATATGTACTTTCTAGAGGAACAACCATAGCTGGGTCCCCAATACACTTTTTTAACAAGGACACATGGAACACTGGATGCACTGAAGCCAAATCTGCGGGCAGCGGGCAGCTCAAGCTCATACGCTACCTTTCTAAATCAACTCAAGATTTTGTAAGGGCCTACATATCGGGGACTGGTTTTTCCCTTTTTGCCAAATCTATTCGCTCCTTTTTTGGGAGAGATCTTCAAATATACCGAATCTCCAACCTCAAACTCAAGATCTCATCTCATCACATCTGCATAGGATTTTTGACGGTTCTGGGTTTCTTAAGCCTCTCTCTACTCAACTAAACTTTCTCCAAAGCTCGAACACTGAATCTGTCCCTATCAACGCAGTCTCACCTACCTCAAACCAACCAATAGGAGATCTACATCTCCTCCCATAGAGAGCCTCAAATAGAGTAATCTGAATACTGGAATGATAACTATTATTATAAGCAAACTCAATCAATGGCAAGTGATCATCCCAATTGCCTTTAATGTCGATAACACAAGCTATCAATATGTCCTCTAAGGTCTGAATGGTCCTTTCTACCTGACCATCTATCCGAGGGTGAAAGGCTGTACTGAGACGAACTTGGGTACCAAGGCCTCTCTGAAAAGCCTTCCAAAAATAAGAGGTAAACTGAGTACCCTTATATGAAATATTGGACAACGGGACTCCATACAATCTAACCAACTCTCTAATATAGATCTTGGCATAATCCTCGACTAAATAAAAAGTATGGACTAGCAAGAAATGAGCTGATTTATTTATTCTGTCCACAATAACCCAAATTGAATCATGCTGGGGATGTGAAGGAGGCAACCCTATCACAAAATCCATGTTCACCTCTTTCCATTTCCAAGTGGGTATGCTGAACTCCGGCATAGATCTACTAGGCCTTTGGTGCTCAACCTTAACCTGTTGACAATTAGTACACTTGGCTACAAACTCTGTAATATCCCTTTTCATATCTCTCTACCAATAAATTTTCTACAAATCACATTACGTATTAGTAGCTCCTGGGTGAATAGAGTAACACATACCATGTGCTTCTGCTAAAACCCGTTGTCTCAAACCATCTACACATGACATACACAGTCTACCCTGACAACGTAACACACCATCTACCCCTTGGGAGAAAACTACTACTTTCTGATCTCTGATTAACTTCTTCAACTTAACTAGACTGGGGTCCCTATCTTGCTGTTCTTTCACTTCGACAACCAAAGAAGATTCCAAACTATTCTGAATCCATACACTACCCTCAACTGAGTCAACCAAATGAACTCCTAATCTAGCCAACTGATGAACTTCCTGAACCAACTTCTTCTTATCATTCTCAACATAAGCCATACTACCCAAGATAATGTGTCACTACATTGGCCTTGCCCGGATAATACAAAACACTCATATCATAATCTTTTAATAATTCTAACGACCTTATTTGACAAAGATTTAACTCTCTCTACGAAACCACATACTGTAAACTTTTTTGATCAGTGAGCACATCAATATGCACCCCCTACAGATAATACCTCTAAATTTTCAAGGCAAACACAATAGTTGCTAACTCAAGATCATGGATAAGATAATTCTTTTCATAGGGTTTAAGCTATCTAGAGGCATATGCTATGACCTTACCTCTCTGCATCAGAACACAACCCAAACCAACTCTGGAAGCATCACAGTAAATAACAAATCTATCTGAACTATCTGGCAAGGTCAAACCTGGGGCTGAGGTGAGTCGAGTCTTCAACTCCTGAAAACTCTTCTCACAAAAATCTGACCACTGAAACTTGACTTTCTTCTGAGTCAATCTAGACGTGGGGGATACAATAGATAAAAAAACCCTCAATAAACCGTCTGTAATAGCCACCCAAACCCAAGAAACTCCTATATCTAATGGAGAAATGGGTCTGGTCCAGTTTCTCACTGCTTCTATCTTTTGAGGGTTAGCTTTAATGCCATCATCGAAAATAATATGGCCAAGAAAAGCTACTGATATTAGCCAAAACTCATACTTACTAAATTTAGCAAATAACTGATGGTCTCTAAGAGTTTGCAATACTATTCTAAGATGGTCTGCATGGTCATTTTCATTACGAAAATAGACAAGGATGTCATCTATGAAGACTATAATGAACATGTCCAAGTACTGCTTGAACACTTTGTTCATCAAGTAAATGAAAGCTGCTGGAGCATTTGTAAGACCAAAAGACATAACTATAAATTTGAAGTGACTATACTAAGTCTTAAAAGCTATTTTTGGAATGTCATATTCTCTGACTCTAAGCTGATGATAGCTGGATCTGAGGTCTATCTTAGAGAAATAACTGGCACCCTGAAGTTGGTCAAATATGTCATCAATTTTGGAGAGTGGATACTTATTCTTGATCGTGACTTTGTTCAACTGATGGTAATCGATGCACATACGAAGAGAAATGTCTTTCTTTTATATGAAAAGGACTAAAACGCCCCAGGGGAACACTGCGCCTGATGAATACCTTATTTAAGAGATCTTTCAACTGTTATTCTAACTCCCTAAGATCTTCTGAAGCCATTCTATAGGGCGGAATAGAGATAGGCTGGGTATCTAGAAGGAGATCTATTCCAAATTTAATTTTTCTTTTGGGAGAAACTTTGGGAAGATCTTCGAGAAACACATCTGGAAATTCCCTCACTACTGAAACTAACTTAAGATTGAGAGTCTCTGAACTAGAGTCTTTAACTAGAAAAAGATAGTAGACACCCCTTGGACATCATTTTTGTCTCTCTAAGGTACGAAATAAGCTGAACCCTAAGTGCTAAAGTACTACCCCTTCATTCTAGGACTAGTTCATTCAAAAATTAAAAATTAACAACTATGTTTCTATAATTAACTAAATCATAACATGAGTGGAGCCAATCCATGTTGAGAATGACATCAAAATATGTTATCTCTAACTCCACAAGGTCAACTGAAGTGACTTTCTAGGATATTGTGACTGGACAATTCCTGTATACCTGCCTGGATATAATAGAGACACCTACTGGGGTAGACACTGAAAAGGGTTCTGCTAAAGTCTCAGGACTAACACCGAAATCAACAGCTATGTAAGGGGTTACAAAAGAAAGAGAATCTCTAGGATATAAAGAAGCATAAACATATCAATAAAATACCTTCAACATACTAGTAACCACATCAGGAGAATTTTCTTAATTCTGCTAAGATTGAAGTGCATACAATTTGTTTGGGTGCTAACCACTGGTGGCACTAGAAGCGATACCCTACTAAGTCGGGTACCCAGATGAAACTGGGGGACGACTGGACTGACCCTGCTGACAACTCTGTGGGCAATCCCTGACCCTGTGGCCTAGATTGCCACACCCAAAGCATACATCACTGCTAGCTCCATACGCACCCTGATAGTTTCTATCACATTTCTGGAAAAGGGGATTTGTGCAACTATTGTTCACATTTCTGAACTTCGGCGCTGGAAAACTAGCTGAAGATGGAGCTGGGGCTGAAGATTTCTGACAAAATTAAGGACAGTTACCACCCTCCAACCTCGGCTGAGCAAATTAAAGCTATTTGTTCTAGCCCTCTTATTCTCTCTTTCCTTCTTAAACTTTTGTTCCTCAATCTGTTGAGCATGGACAATCAACCTAGACAAGTTCATCTCCTTAATCAACATTTCGGTCCTTCACTCTTTAACCACACTATCAACTAAACCAGAGATAAAATTACTCATCCTAGACCTGTCATCAGACATCACATTAGGAGCATACGTGGCTAGCCGAGTAAACTTAAGAGAATACTCCTTCACACTCATGTTTCCCTATCTCAAATTAATAAACTCCTGCACCTTAGCTTCCCTTATCTATAAGTAAATAACCTATTTAAAAAGCCATTACAAACTCTTCCCATTAAATAGACCTTGCATCTGCACCTCTATCTCCCTTTCACTACTTATACCAAGTGTGAGCAACATCCTGCAACTGGTAAGCACCCAACTCTGCACTCTCACTAAAAGTCACACCCATAATATCAGTTACCTTTTGAACTATGTCGAGGAACTCCTGCCGATCTTCATCAGACTTAAATCCCAAAAATAGAGGAGGGTTAATTCGGTTAAAGTCTCGAATCCTAGATATGACAGTACTAGCCACCAGGACAGCTGGGATGGCAGCCGACTGATTATTTTGGGCTGCTACTACGTGAGCTAAAGTAGTGAATGCAACTCTGAATTTGGCATGGGATACATGCTTGTTCAGGGGATCTTTTTGAATAAGTGGAGGTGTAGGCTAATTCCCATTTCTCCTTTTGTTATTCTTTTTGGGAGACATGTCTTGTAAATAGAAAGAAGATTGAATAAGAAAGAAGGTTTAAATTGAGCTCATGCTCACTCAGACGACATGAATACTACAAGAAGAGAAATTTTTCCTAAAACATATTGTAGCCTCTTGTCCATAAGTCTGGTGTGCTTCACACCCATGCATAAGACTCTACTTAATGCGACTTTCAGACTCCATAGGACACCTTAAAACCTTAGGCTCTAATACCAAGTTTGTAACGTTCCAGGACTACACCCTGGACGCCATGCGGCGCTTATAGTCATAAGTGACCACAAGCTAACCCATGAGCTGGTACCTGTTGACAACACTAAACAAACTGGTAATAAAGGGTACACATGTGTGGAAAACAAAGCTGGATACGCCATAAGGTTTAAACATTTAAAGATACCTCTGAATTAATATGCCTTAAAAATAAATATCTCAAAACAATACTGTAAAGACTGTTAATAACAACTGTTAACTGACTAACTGTCTGAAAACCTCTAACTGACTGAGTGGGAAGTTGATGGTACAAGTCACTAACTAACTTCGGCTAACTACTGAACTAAAACACTGAAATAAACATAAATAGTCCTCGAAATATGAGGACCCACCACTGCTGCTGGTGCGCTGGGATATCTAGGTGTAGTCGGGAACCTGAGCATCTGAACCTATGATATGAGACATCATAGTGCAAGAAATGAGTATGCGGTTAGTACTTTGAATATAGTGGTTGCTAAATAAGGCTAGGCTGATATGCATGGCTCATATGCATGAATAATAACTGACTAAATAAAAAGTATGAGATAAGTGGTGTATACTATGCGAGAAAGCTATAAAATTTAAGAATACATGACCAAGCATATAACATAATACTGGGATAGTCTGTAAACTAAAATACTGATACTGAACAACTATTAACTATATGCCTTGGTCAAGCAAGCCTAAAACTGAGTTCTGAACTGAATACTAAACTGAGACTATGGGAGCTATTATCTAACCGACATGCCCCAATAAGAGCTAATTAGAGCCAACTTATGACCCCAGTTGGAAGGGTGTCAGTATCATACCATGAATACTAACACTGGCTGCATGGATCCACTGAAATAAAGTTCCAAAAGACTAAAGAGTCACCCTCTACTGGCAGGTGCTCTAGTGAGATATATGTCAACCCTCAACTGGTAGGTTAATATCTCTAACCTACATTAGCTACGTATTTTTGGAACACAGGGACTGCTACTAAAGGTCACACCTTTAACTGACAGGTGATCCCCTATCCCTGGGTTCGCTCGGTGCTAAATTCTACTCCCAACTAAACTGACTCAGATACTAAACTAATCTAAACTTGACTAATAAGATAATTGGTTGAACTACTAATACTCATATATGATTGAAAAACCATTCTAAAGTACTAAGACTAAGTAAACAACTAAATTTTGGGCATTCATAACCCCTCAGGACATGATAACATTAACAGTAAAAGCATACAAAAGCTTTAAAAGCATAATAAGTAGTCATTGCTCAAAATTCATCTCTTAGGCATTTCATCAAACACTTGAAATTCATGCACTTAGGCTTGGGAATGATTGAAACATATGGGAATAACATAATCATAACACTAAAACCATACATTGGGGGATTTAACATAAAATTTCATGTTTTTTTTTTAATTTAATTTTCGATTTTATTAATAATTCTATGAAAACTCAACAAAAGTAATATTTACAAAGATGGACCAACCCATCATAATTGTAAAAAGTAAAAGGGCCCAATCCAATATCCAAAATACCCGGCCTATCCCTAAATTTTTAAGACATATAAATCCATTCCTAGGGTTTCCTAATTCAGCCCCTCTCCGTAATTTCTGCCTCTTCTTCAATTTCTCATGTGAAAAATGGTTAGTCACCATCTGAATCTCCAACTCTTCTTGTTCCTGTTGTGGATCTTCAAAAATGTTTCTTGGAATCAGCTTTCTAAGTAAGTTTCTTCTAGACTTTTGAGTGAGTGGCTCATCTTCCAACTGAATAGCTAATTTTCTCTCTTTTTGATTACTCCACTGATTTCTCTGTGTTTCTTCAGCTGTGATCTCTGTTTGATGGATATTATTATTGATTTTAGTGCTGATTTAAGGATCGAAGATTCCTGGAGCTGAATCCAGGTATACTTCAATCCACTTCCTTTTATCTTTTGCATGTTCTTCACCCTAACTCTATTTTATTGATAGTTGTAGCATGGATAGAGATATAGAGATGCTCGAATCCTCAAAACTTTTGAATTATCAACTCCAGGTGTATTAGATTTACTTGACCATTCTCCCCTTTCAAGAGTACTTTTTCATGGATGGATTTGTATAAATTAGGCAATTCTTGGTTATAATTGTTCGCCTTATGGCTTTTACATAGATGCTTGTATTCTCTAGTAGTATCTGTAGTCTTCATCCTGTTTATGATTTTGCTTTTGTTGCTGCTAATCTAATGTAAGGACACTGTAGTTTGTCACTATTTAAAATCTTCCTGCCCTGTAATTCCAACTGATGAAATGAAGTTATGTTGAAATTTTCTTTTTCTATTGATCCATTTTCTAGATGATCTGCCAACTGATTCTCTTTTCTCCTTATGTGTTGATAAACTACTTGCTTGTGTTTCAACTCCATATTAATTTGTTCCATGGTTTCTATTAAATTCCAAGGACAAACCTATTTCTTAATCAATATCTTAAACATAAACATAGAATCTGTTTGAATAATGACTTTTTTGAATTAGGAATGCCCATAATTAATAGTTTCTTTTAGAATAGCACATGCTTTTGCTTCAGTGTTTGTAGTATCACCAATTTTAGCTCCCTCAGCATATACTAGTTCTCCATTATGATCCCTTAGACAAAAATACAGCAGAACTCACCCTAGGATTACCTTTAGAAGCCCCATCTATATTATACTTCAACCATCCTTCATCTAGACATCTCCATTCCACTTTAATAACTGTAAGTTTAAGTCTTCTCTGCTCTAATTCAGTAAGAATATCTGGCCACATAATTGGAAAATTTTGTCCTGGATTTCTCACTCTTAGTAATAGTCCAATATTTCTTTGTATATTGACTAATACCAATTGAGTAGACAATATATTCCTTTCATGTTTTGAGTTATTCCTTCTCCTCCATAGTTCCCATTATATCAAGCTTGGAATTGCTTGATAATATGCTCTCATTTTTCCAGAAACTTCAGTATTCCACCATCTCATGATAAGTTCTCTAATATTTTATACTATCATGCTTATTCCTGTAAAAGAAGAAAAAAAGAACCATGTCCTGTTAGCAGTATCAGACTTAAGAAACATATGTGATGTTGTTTCTTGAGTAGGTATAGTTTAGCACCAGCACCTTGTAGGACCTTCTGCTCCCCATCTCCTCAAATTATCATCTACTGCAACCTTCCCATTCCAAAACCTCCACATGAGAAATGTCATTTTGAAAGGCAAACCCTTCACCCAAATATTTTTATAAATCCAATTATTTTCACCCTTTTGTATAATAAAGTTTCAAGCTGATTTAATAGAGAATTTTCCATTGGACTCAAGTTTCCATATATGAATATCATTCCCTCCTCCCCAATTAGAAATCTTAACTGTTTGGATTATATGATCAGCAATCTCTACTGTAAATAGCTGAGCTATCACTCTTTCATCCCACTTTCCATCCTTGATTAAAGCACTCACCTTCTGATAACCCATGTCCCATTCCCTAGATTCTGTCTCCAATGTATACAAATCCCCTTCTCTTATCCAATTATCAAACCATAAATGAGAATTTCCTATTCTAATTTTCCATATTATCTGATGTTCAATCAGATCCCTTGCTTGTAACATCTTCTTCCATACCTGAGAACCTGATCATGTTTTCCATTCAACCTTATTAGGATGTAGCTTTTTACAATAATTATTTTGCATAAACTTACTCCACAAGGAATCTTTTGTACAAAAATTCCACCACAACTTGCTAAATAAAGCCATTGAAACATCTTTTAGATTTCTAAACCCAAGACCTTCCTCATCCTCTAGAATACACAGCTTGCTCCATTTGAACTAATGTCTACTTTTTCCTCTAATATGAGTGCTTCAGAAGAATTGAGCAAACATTTTATGGATAGTAGATAACACATTTAAAGGAGGGTTCATCACTGACAAACAATGCATTGGAATGCTCTGTAGAACATGTTTGACAAGGATGGCCCTACCTCCATAAAATAACAATTTTACTTTTCATCCTTGCTGCTTTCCATTAATATTGACCATGATACCCTGATAATAGTCTTTTTTCTTTCTCATATGTAAAATAGGGCACCCTAAATAAGTGAAAGGAAACTCTTTCCTTAAAATCCCTGTAGCCACTTCTGCCGTGATAACTACCCCATGAGACACTCCCTTATGCAAATACAAAGAACTTTTTTCCTTGTTTATTCTTTGACCTAAAACTTTCTCATACCTCTCCAAAGTGTTAGTTATTGTCTGCATAGTTAGAAGATCAGCTTTACACAAGATAATCATGTCATTGGCAAATGCAAAATGATTCACATTAGGGCTACCTCTTGCCATTCCAAATAGTTTAAACTCATTTGTAAGCATTAAAGATTTTAAAGCTCTAGACATAAGTTCAGCTGCTATAATAAACAAAGTGGGTGATAGTGGATCCCCTTGCTTTAATCCTCTGGTTGATTGAAAAAATCCATTTGGTTGCCCATTCAGTAGAACTGAATACCAATTGTTTTATACTAACCTGTAGATCATGTCAATCATCATGTCACTGAAGCCCACCTTCCTTAACACCTTTGTGAAAAATAACCAATCCACTCTATCATAAACTTTCATCATATCAATCTTTATGGACATATTGGGGATGCTCCCTTTCTTTCATATTTTTACAATAATTTCCTGCATTATTAAAATATTCTTTGTAATGCTTTTGCCCTGTACAAAATTTGCTTGTTCTTCTGATATAAGCTGAGGCAGAATTGTTTTAATTCTTTCATGAATAATTCTTGAAAAAATCTTGTTCACAAAATTACTCAATGAAATTGGTCTCATATCTGAAAAAGTATTAATCACTAACTTTTTGGGTAATAATATCAAATTTGTATGAGTGATAAATTTTGGTAATTCAAACCCACAAAAGAAAGCTATAACCATATCATGAATATCCTTACCAATAATGTCCCAAGCATCTTTGAAAAATGCTCCAGTTATTCCATCTGGACCTCCTGCACTAGTTCTGTTCAATCCCATCACTGCATTCTTCACTCCTGAATATCTGGTATCCTGGTCATTTCCTCATTCTGATCTGTAGTTACTACTGAGGGCAACTCATTCAGCATTTTAAAATCTTCACTCCCTTCCTCTTTTGCAAACTAATGCTGGAAGAACTTCACTTCTTTTTGTGCTATTTGCTGTTGATCCTCAATCCACTCTCCTTCACTATTCTGAATTTTGAAGACCTTAAGTCTGCTTCTTCTTTCTTTCACCACTGTATGGAAGAACTTAGTATTCTTTTCCCCATCTTTAAACCAATCTATTCCATCCTTCTGTCTACGAAAGTCCTCTTCCTATTTTAATTGCAAATTCAACTCTACCTGAGCTTTAAATAAATTCTGTCTATTCTACCCAATAGGATTTTCTTCAAATTGTTGCTCCATAACCTTGATAATTTCTTCCAGAGTAATAATTTCCTGGAAGATGTTACCAAAATATTTTCTACTCCATATTGTTAGTGCATTCTTAATCCTTTTAAGCTTTTGATGAAATATGATGAAAGGGTTTTCCATTACCTAAGTGCCCCAGTTTTCTCTCACCTCTTCTAGACATACCTTCTCTTTCAGCCACATATTCAGAAACCTAAAAGGTTTATGAATATGTTCCTTAATAGTGTTAAATTGGATCTTAAGAGGAGTATGATCAGAACTACTCCTTAACAAATGCTCCACCTCTAATGCTGGAAAAAAGATCTTGAAATTTATCATTACATAACACTCTATCCAATCTCTTGAATATACACTCCTCATTAGTCCTCCCATTCCACCAAGTGTATTTGCTTCCCTTGAATCCTAAATCTTTCAGATTGCAAAGATTGATACAATGTATAAAATCTTCTGTTTCATTCACTATAACTGGTAATTTCCCTAACTTTTCTTCATCACTTACTATTACATTGAAATCCCCAGCTACTAGCCATGGATCTTGGGTCATTTGTGCTAAGTCTTCCAAGGATTCCCACAACTGGAGCTCCCCCCTTGTGTGCATTTTGCATACACCAAAGAAACTAATATATTAATGCCTGTTTTTGGTTTCCCCAACTTAATGGTCAGCCATTGTTCTTCATCTCTTAGCAAACTATACTTCATACCTTCTTCAATGAAAGCCCAATTTTTCCTGATGAGCTAGCCACTGCATTATGCATTTCCAATCTCCTTTTATATTCCTCTATGATGTGGTTTTGTTGAAAAGGTTCCAATAATCCTATGAAAGAAAATTGGTTTCTTTTTTGCAAAGTAATAAGCCTAGTGAATGCTTTTTGTGTATTTACTGATCTAATATTCCACACTAAAGCATTCATTTAGACTTATTCTTGAAAGAATTTCTTGTATGTATTGTAGAAGTTTTACCTCCTTTCTCCTTCTTTTTCTGTATACCCTGAGTCAGCTTCAATTTTTCTATCTGTCTTGGTGATAAATTCCCTTTAACTCCCACTAGATCTATATGTGTAAAGGTTACTTTCCAACTAAAAACACTTGTAAACATTATGCATAATCAAAATTCCCAAAAGCTTCATGAAAATAACTCATTGTAAATATATGAATTCATGATTTATAGCACAAAAATAGGTAATTGGACTTTATGGGTGAAAAGGTCCCATGGATGAACATTTAACATACTTTAAGGTTTTAATATTGCAAGAGAATTGACGTTCTTGATTGTTCTTGGGTGATGAAGCTTGAATTCTTGAGTTTTCTTGAAGAAATAATAGTTGACCTTGATGAATTTGAGTGATGTCTAGGGTTTATTTTAAAGAGGAATTGTGGAAATAGGACATATAATGCCTTAACTAATGATAAATCCTGAGTTTTTACGGATTGGGGCCATGGGATAAGACCTGACTGCCCATCCAAAATTAAAATTCGTAACTAGAACGTCGATTGAACCCTCACCATGATGCGCCGAGGCCTCCAACTCTATTCCACCGTGACACGCTACATTCGCAGTGACTTGCTGTTTTGGAAATCCAGACATGGTCCAAGCCTCGTCCAAAAAATTTGAAACTTAGTCGAGACATGCTACATACACCCCTGAACATGAATCAATTCAAAAACTTATGCTCGGGATCGAAAAGGTCACTTTAAAAATCATCGAAGTTAAGAGGCTAAG
This sequence comes from Capsicum annuum, assembly GCF_002878395.1. Taxonomy (NCBI): domain Eukaryota; kingdom Viridiplantae; phylum Streptophyta; class Magnoliopsida; order Solanales; family Solanaceae; genus Capsicum; species Capsicum annuum. Next base: position 148,763,104 of record NC_061116.1, read on the forward strand.
AATAAAACTAGTCTCCAATACTTAGATAAATTTTTAGGTTCTAAGCCCCTTGTACATGCACTATGGGCTGAATTGAGCTAAGACAAATACAGGGTACTACACAATGTCATGACACCACCTGAATGTTGAGAAATTTGATCAACTTGTCTATTTGAACTTTTTTTAGGTTTATTTTATCTTAAGTTCATGTACTTCACATGCTAAAGGAAATTTTACATGTTGATTAACACCATATTGAAAACCGTTTATGAGTACATTGAAAAGAGAACATGGGAATCAAAATAAAATATCTCAGACACAAGCCAGTTATTGAAAACGTTTACAAGCTTATGTCAGGAGCATTGTCCAAGACAATGGCACAGAGGAAGCTACTTCAAATTCATAGCTTCCAATCTTGAATTGTGGTTTCACCTAGTTAGAATAAAAAGAGTAGTAAATACAAAACTTAATTATTTTTTACAGAAGGTAAGTTAATTTACATTCTTTTTCTTTGTTTAGCATATGATTTGCAAACCTTTTGTGTATGTGCGCGCATATATATATATATATATATATATATATATATATATATATAACAATGTTAAAACAGATTACATTATGTGACTAACAAAAGAATAAAAATAGATGAGGAAAATAATACATTACTTGAATTATCAGCACAGAATAAATACAAACGAGTAGTGTTGATTTCAATCCAACAAAAGAATTTTCCATATACCATTTTCAGTGGAAAACTAAAAGATAAACTACACCTACAACTTATCATATATCAGTTGAGAATAATTCATATTTTGGATATGTTTTTTTCCTTTCTTCGAATCATACTTGCCTATTTATCTGTATGAATGTATTTTCATTGCCTTAGAACATCTAATGTTACTTTTAAAGTGTTAAAGCTTTGAACTTTTCTTGTGCTACTGGTGTGATTGAAACTAGTTATTAGCAGTTTTGTTGCTTCTTTATCTAGGTATGAAGATTTGACTCATAATGATATTCATTTTTTCTGGAAACATCTGTGTGAATGTAACAAACGGTGTTGTTATAGAGTGTCCAGTCAAACTACATTGCATAAATTAGGACGGAGAGAGTCTTCCATGTGTCTTTAGTATAGTTTAATTGACACTAAGAGAGCAATCTGCAAATGGAACTCATATTTCATAATCTATGTGTAGCTATCAGTTAATTTCATTCAAACCCTTTCATTTGACAAAGAAGAATAGGCAGCCGCATCACCAACTATGCTCTATTATCAAATAAGTTATGTTTTGAACTTTAGCATTTTAATAACTTGATTTACTCTAGATTCTCCTTAGCGGCCAGGCCATAGATAACTGATCGACCAATCTATAGGAATACATTAAAAATTATTTACTCTATAAGCATATACAAGTTAAATCTATTTTTTAAATCATTAAGTTTACCATAACGGCTTCTGCTCCTAGTGTTAACGCCTTGAATATGTTTGTTCCTCACCTAATTCCTTCATCAAGACGTACTGGAACTTTACCTTGAACAGAATGAACCATTGGAGATTAAGAAGGTCTAAGGAATCTAAGCAAGTCACCATACATACTAAAACTTAAATATTTAGGACCTAAACAACATAATTGAACTTCCAGTTGAAAAGAATTTAAAGAATTGAAAATAACATTGTATTTCAAATCTTATTTCTTAGTCATATCCAAACAAATACAATGAATTTAAAGATGATATCCTATGAAATGAGACATCAAACATGCAACAAAGAAAATCACCACTTCAAGAACAAAAGTAGTTGCTGGAGTGTAATCTGGCTGCCTAGATCCATGATTAGAGATGATAATTCCTGCAACTCCTGCTTAGATGAAATGCTCAATTGGTGAGACTTGGTAGGAAAGTCAAATCAATTGGTCGAAGAAAGTAATTTTCTTGGCTCAATTTGTGGATTCAACAAAGACCCAATTCTTATGGTCTAAAGGAAAATCCTATAAATTTACATCTTGTAAATCAATCTAATCTAGTTAGAAATAGATGAATCAAATAGAATTTTCTTCTTCTATTAGAATAAAGAATTGACAGAAACTCAAAACAGAACAAAGAATTGATAGAAACCTCAATGCAAAATCTAAAAATTATTACACAAAAAGCAAAAAAAATTATAAGTTAAAAAAATAATAATTAAAAGTGAAAGACGATATAATATGAATTAATCATTTAATAAAAACATATACCTGATTCTACAACATCATATGTAGAAAGCAAGCAAAAGAGTTAGTAACATTATGCTTGCTCCTTTTGTCTCTTGTTTAACGGAGAAGAGGGGATTGCTACGTGTGTGGTAGAAGTACCATGTGTCTATCCAATAACAAATATGTAATACACGCAGATAACCTAAATACATATCATTTGCAATGTAATGACAAAAATGCCCTTGATTTAATTTTTTTTGACAATTTACACACATGTCGAAACCAACGTTTATAATTATAATAATATATAGAAGAAGTTATAATTTTGTACTTCTGTAGTTTTTTTCTATTATGGTAGGTCATAAATATAACAGTAAAAACATAAAATGTATCACACCTTGCAAAAATATAAAAGTATATTATTTTTTCTTTGAGAATTGAGGTGTTCGGACCAACTTAATTTCATGCATATCGGCTAAATTTATGGGGTATTTGTCACCTATCACCAGTAACAAATATTATATAACTTTATTCACTAAGATTAGAATATAAATGAGGAGAATCACCTATTATATCTTAGATTTTTATTATAAAAAGGAAAGACTAAATAGACATTTATATGATTGTTTGTTTAATTAATTTTCTAAGTGAAAAAATCATTGCATACAAATAGAAAATAAAGGAGTACATTCACAAATCAAAATGAAAATATAATTAAGAGGAAAGAGCTAGTACGAAAGAGAAAAGGCTACCTACTGTGTACATTTTATGATAGAAATAAAGAAGAGTTATGAGACAAAGAATATCTCAAATTTCCATAAAAATTTATGAAACAAAGCATGCCTGATTCAACGTTCATGCAGGTTTGTGTTGGCCGTGGATTGATAATTTTTTTCTGTTGTAAGTGAATCACTTAAAGTGGTCACATCAATCAAAGAAGAGTTAGACCACACTTATTACTAATTTCACAGTACATCTCATTGCACCATTTGAGTAATTCGAGAAAGTGGCTCTCTCTTTCACTTATATATAATATATATTCTTGTCTCGTGTTGCTTCTCAGAATATAGGACTGCTAGAAGTCGTAAAGAATGAGTAACTGATTACCAGTTAATTAGTTGGTTTTAAATAAGTAATTAGTTTGGCCAATTGAGTAGTATACGTTTTCATGAAATGAATAAATGAGAAGATAAGATGAATGCATTGGGATTGTAATTGAAAGCTGATGGAGCTTTTCAATTTTCATTAGCTTAACTACAATAATTATTTAATAATTATAAATGATACTCAATAAATAGGATAAACTATGGTTAACTTTTTAATTTGAAAATAAGAAAAAACATCATTTTAGCCCGATATTTTAGTTGAACACCTTCAGAGAAAAAATGCTAAACCCTTCGCTGTCCTAATACATCACACTATGATAAAAATTTGCTCGAATTATGGCCTTAATAGCCATTGGCCAGCCTCTTCCAGTAGTGGAGACTGGCCTAACAATAACATCTATGCTTGGAGTTACAAAAAATTCAAAAATTACATATGCTGATACTATCAAACCAATGCCACAGACTCAAGAGATATCATTGAAGCAGATTGCATATTTGCATGGAGAGCCTAAAGTGGTTTGGGAGGAGGAGGAGATTAATCAAATGATCATTAACGAAGACCTACAATATGCAGTGATTGAAAATTTTTCATACAGATGACCTGAAATTCAAGTTTTAAGAAAATTGATTCCCAAGCAATGTGAATTGAAAGGGAAAGTCAATATTGGGTTACTGAGTTATAAATACATCTTAATGAGGGTAACAAGATTGGACAATTATATACACTTGCTCTCCAAACCTCAATTCTATATCACACATAATCATTGATCATACCCAATGCGTACACTTAAGTAGGATCCATTATTTGACCCTAAGGAGGAAACCTCTATTGTTATTGCATGGATATCGTTTTTAGCATTACGACCAAACTTTTTTGGGAAGGAGGCAGTGTTCTCACTGGGAGCGGTAGTAGATAAACCTTTGCAAGTAGACCTACCTACTTAAAATAAAACAAGGCCAAGTTGGGCAAGAGTTAAGGTGGAAGTAGATCTATTGAGGAATTCCAAAAAGAATCAATGTTGGTATGAGAATGAAAAAAAAAATAGAAATCGAGGAGAAGTGGGTAAATATCAGATATGATTATGTGCTGAAGTATTGTAAAACTTGCAAGCTACATGGCCATAATGGGAAAGAATGTTGTATCCTAAAATTTGATTTATATCCTAAAGAGGAAGAAGAAGATAACAAGGAGAAGATTCAAGAAGAAGAACACCATGGCAAGAGGGAGAAATTGAGTAACGAGGAAGATAGAAAAACACTGGAAGATAAAGGAAAGAAGAAAATTCATAATGAGTTCCAGGAATAAAGGAGAAAAATGGATATAGAAAAGGTAGACAAAATCATAGGGAAAACATGGAGATAAAATAGAATCCAAAACCTTAAGAGGTGTCAACTGATAATAAATTTGGAGCATTAGGGGACAATTTGGATAATATAACGAAGGACAATGAGGAGAAATGACAGAATAACAATAAAGATATTGAAGACAAAGAAAAATAGGCAGAGAACCAACTGGAGAAGGAATCAAATATAGGCTCAAGTAGTAACAGCAAGTAGCATGATGGCCAGGAACCATCAGGGGAACTTAATAATATTGATGAATGTAGAATCATGTCTGAACGATCTAAAAATTTGATGAAATACGTGAAATTTTATATTTTGTGTGATTTGACTAATTTACCCGACCCCATAGTTGCATTATGATTTTTTGGGGTCGGGAGTGATTGACATGATTTTCAATGCATTTTGGTACCATTTATGCGATATTGTGGTTTTTGGATTCAAGAGCCTTTTTTAGACTTGTGAGGATATCTTTTGATCCGTGCAACATATGACTGAATGGACTATGTTGCAGCTTCGAAATGTCGATTTTAGGAAAGATAGACCTTTAATTCAGGTCCCGTGTACCCGGGCTCATTTCAATTTATTGATCGAAAAGTTAAAAATTTAGAAATATAAGTGTGGGACCAATATTTGATTGAAATAACCTCAGATAGAAAATCTGACTTCGCCAGCAGATTTGGAATGTTGATTTTAGGGTGTTAGGTTGTTCGGTGTGATTTTACGGCTATATCTGTGCAAAAAAATTTGCAATAATAAATAGCAGTTTTGAGCCTATTTTTGCTCATTTTTCATTTTGCCTCTTAGTAGTTAAACCCTAAAATAGTGTGAGAGCTTAAAAGTGGTTTATGGAAGCTTGAGAAGCTAGATTAACATATATTTCTTGGTTTTATTATGGATATAAAGTAAGAATTCACCCTTTTCTTAGTAATTTCTTAATTAATTTCTCAAAACCCTAAATAACTTTGGGCTAGATTTTAAATCTCAATTTCACTCCTTTTCACTTGAGTAACATTTTTATCTTATAATTACTAGTTTTTCATTAGTTTAACCTTCAAAACAACTTCGATTCTTGATTTTAACTTGGATTTCAAAGATTTTATTCGGTAAACCTCAAAAATAATTTTTCTTTGATTTGAACCTCGTTTTTTATTTGATTTGACTTGAATCTTTAGCTGTAGGTTCCTAAAAATATAGAAAATACATTTTAAAGTAGATTTTTAATTTTGCCCTTCTTTTTGAGAACCCATTCTGGGGATCCGTTTTGACCTCGAACCAAAAGTAGCTAATAGAGGTGTCATTGATTTTGTTTTGATGCGTAGATTTCATACTTGATGTTTTTAGTAGAGTTAGGGATCATTCATGAAAAGTAAGGTCATGGGTTAGAAATGTAGTTGACCGATTTTGACATTTGAGGTAGGTTATGTCTTAATTCTTTCAGACTAGGTTGGATAGTAAATAATCATGCAAAATGCATGTTAAGAGTGGGAACTAATCATGAAAAATGTCTATCTATGTGTTGTGCAAGTGTGGGGGTCTATATGTGATGTAATTGTCGAAATTAAGATATTATGTGATGTGTGTGAGTATGTGGAGTCCTATGTGATGTTGATAGCCCTAAATACATGTGAATAATTATACTGTATTATTGAAATTTCTAATATGGTACCATTGGTATATTGTGTTATATCCATACTTTTAGTATATGAGATATGTGAAAATTAATGGATGAAATAGAAATAATGAGTGGATATTGACTCATAAGATTGTGGAAATATATCATATGGTTGGTTGTGGAACTATATCATGTGGATGGTTGTGGAAATACTCTTTGGATTGGTTGTGAGCATTACATCCTCAACTCATACTCATTCATAAAATATTGGTACCACTGTGGCAACACCTGAATAACACTAACAACACCCTCTCCCCATGGGATGTGTCGGGGAGGAGATATTGTAATACCTTATAAAATCCCTTCTAAAAAATATATTAAAAAGAAAATATGAGATATGTGGATTGTATATGGGTTGACAAACCCCCCATGGGTCCTATGTCGGGAAGCTTTAGCTCCGTAGGTGTATACAGAAATTGTGCAATAATCTCGGAGGTTGTGCGACGACCTCATGCATCATCATCATCATCATATACATTACACTTACTTTATTGTGTGTATGTTGTGTTGTATTGTCATGTTGACTTGTCATCTATATATTTGTCTTACCTTCCTTTACTTGTATTTGATGATCTTGTATCTACATATTCTCCTTTGTTCTACTTATATGTGACATAATGTATACTTGTGTTTTATATTTTGGTGTGTTCAAGGGAGTTTAAAAGATAAATAAGAAGCACATAAGGGAGAAGAAATGAATCATGCACAACATAACAATCCTCCTGGTCATCAGTAAGAAAGAAGTACAAAAGAGATTGCAGTATAAAAACAAGTTCCTAAAATCAACACACTTAATGAACATGAGATTGCAGAAAACTGGAATAATAAAGAGGATGATTGCATGGAGACAAATATTGAAGAAATTAGCAAAAGTGTGGATTTATCTCCTAGATAAATTGGGCAACTAAAATAAAGGAGCAAAAAAGGAGCAAAGTAGGGATTTCCTCAATCACAAATGAATACAGAAAGAAAGAAGGGTTCATCTTTTACCTTTGATCAATAATTAACAAAGTATTTTTTTGGAATACTAGGTCTATAAGAACTCAACATGCTTTTTAGAGGCTTATGGATCTGCAAAGAAGACATCATTATTCTTACATTGCATTTTTTGAACCTTTTCAAAGCCTTCTGAAATATAAAGTTACAGACTAAAATTCGAGATGTCAAATGCTAGAGTGAACTCTTCATCAAAGATTTTAATTTTTGGGATAATAATTAGGAAGATAAAGCTTGTGTAGATTCAGTTCAGTAAATTACAATGACTTACCAGCTTAGAGGTGGAGCAGAATATTTCAGGATTATAGCAGTGTATGCTAGATATAGTGCATTGGACAAATTAGATTTACGGGAAAATCTAGAAGGCATTACTAAGCAAACAAATATTCCATGGTAGGTGGGGACTTTAATACAATTGCAGATGAATCAGAAAAGTTAGGTGATTTACCAGTCATTCAAAAAGAGACAATTGATTTTTTTTATTGTATGAGTGCATGCTCCCTTAATGAGATCATATTCACTGAAAGCTGTTATACTTGATGGAATAGAAGAATAGCAGAAAAAAGTATTTTCAAGAGACTTGACAGAGTTTTTGAAATTAATGACTTTATGCAGTTGCTTCCAAATAGTAAGGTACATCACCTTTCAGACAAGGTTCTGATCATGCATCATTGATATGATATACAATGATGCCCAGGAACAGGCTGTGAAAACTTTTAGATTTTTGAACTTTTGAATAAAATACAAATTATTCAAATAGGTGATGGAATAAGGCTGGAGTGCAGAGGTAGCAGGATCACCATTTACTATTGTCCAGACAAAACTGAAGAAAGTCAAAAGTAATCTGAATACTTAGAGCAAAAATACTTTTGGAAACATATTTTAGAGAGTTGCTACTTTGAAGGATGTTGTAAAAGTAAAGAAAATCCAATTAGAAGTAATTCTAATGAGGAGAATAGAAGTGAACTAAAGCTTGCTGATGCAAACTTGAAGAGATATTTGAAAATTGAAGAGGAATATTGGGAGAAAAAATTGGGATGAGATGGTTTACAGATGGTGATAGAAACACAAAATTCTTTCACGCTTTTGTAAAAGGAAGAAGTAGAAAGATGCTTATAAAGAAATTCTCATAATGCAAGTGAATATTATTAATTTATTTCAAAATATTAGTGAAGAAACTGTGAATGTGTTTAAGGAGCAACTTAAGAAGGGACTAGAACCAACCAATTATGATATCATTAATTGTATTTCACAGTTGATTAAGGAGGAGGATAATGCAAAAATGGAAAGAATGCCAGTTGAGAAGGAGGTAAAGAAAGTGGTTTTCTCACTATAGTGCTAGTGGACCAGATGGATTATCAAGGCATTTTTTCCAAGCAAGATGGGAGATCATAAGTAAAGATATTACCAATTTGGTTGTAGTTTTTTCTGTGGATATGAACTCCTAAGGTCCGCGACACATATCAATTTGGTATTAATTCCCAAAAAAGAAGTGATGAAGAATTTTGGTGATCTGAGGCCCATTGGTCTAAGAACATTTACTAATAAGATCATTTTAAGAATGATTCGTAATAAAATAGTAAAGGTGCTTCATAGACTTATTTCTCCTAATCAAGCTGAATTTGTGAAAAGCAGGAGCATTACAAAAAATGTTCTCCTTGCACATGAGATCATAAAGGATGTTAATAGAAGAAATAAATTGTATAATGTGGTGGTAAAGTTGAACATGGCTAAAGCTTATGATAGGGTCTCATGAAGTTCTTCTAGAGGTGCTAAGAAAGTTTGGTTTCTCAGAAAGAATTATTGACATAATAGTGAGTCTGATTAAAAACAACTGGTATATAATTTTGATTAATGGACAAACATATGGTTTCTTCCAATCATCTAGAGACTTGAAACAAGGAGATCTTCTATCTCTACGCTCTTTATCATTATTGCAGAGGTGCTTGGTAGAAGTTTAAATGATTTATTTGAGGATCCAGATTACATGGGTTATGGCATACCTAAATGAGTTTCAAGATCAATTATTTATCATATATTGATGATACTTTACTATTCTGCTCAAAGTAGCCTAGATTTATGAGAAAGATAATGAAGGTCCTAAGGGAGTATGAAAAGATTTCGGGTTATTTGATCAATCTGGATAAGAGTTATTTGTATTTACATAATAAAGTTCCAGTAGGGATCAGTAATTAGATTAAAAGAATTACTAGAATAAAACAAGTCTCTTTACCCTTCATATATCTAGGATGTCCCATTTTTTATGGTAGGAAGAATAAAGGTCATTTTGAAGAATTTATTAAAAAGGTTTTGGAAAAATTGAGTATGTGGCAAAATAAGCCGTTATTATTTGGGGGTAGATATATTTTGATTAAGCATGTTCTGTAATCAATGCCCATATATATATATATTATCTGCTATGAATCCACCAGTTGGGGTAGTTAATCAGCTTCATAATATTTATGCTAAATTTTTTTGGACAAACTCTATTGGTGCAAGAAACAAGCACTGCCTGTCTTAGGAGAACTTGTGTTACCTAATGGAAGAGGGAGGTATTGGATTAAGGTCTTTACATACTATTTCAAAAGCTTTCTTTTCTAAGTTGTGGTGGAACTTCAGAACATCTACTTCATTTTTGTGGACTGAGTTTATGTGAAACAAGTAGTGTAGAAAAATTATTCAGTCATGGCTAAGGGAGTAGGTGCTTCACATGTTTGGAGAAAGATGGTGGAAGTGAGAGAAGAAGTGGAACATAATATTTGGTGCCAAATAAAATCAGGAAACTCAAATTTCTAGTTTGAAAATTAGACAAAGCAGAGAGAATTATACTTTGTGGTAGGGGACAATGTTTAAGAAGAGGAATTAGGGGTGAAAGATTTCTATAATAATGGAGAATGTGATGAGAAGAAATTGAGGAGTCGATTATCAGAAGATATGAATAATTATATTATTGAGAATATACATCCACCAAGGTATGAAATAGATGATGTTCCATGGTGGATGGGAAATACTCAAGGCAGATTTTTAGTTAAGTCAGCTTGGGAGATTTTGAGGCAGAAAAAGGAAAAGAGAAAGGAATACAAGATGCTTTGGGTAAAAGAACCACCTTTCAAAATTATTTTTTTTGTGGAGGGCTTGAAAAAGGAGGATTGCCACGAATGATAACTTGAAAAGAATGAAGATAAATGTAGTTTCCAGATGTTAGTGTTGTGATGTGAAGGAGGAGGAGACTATGAATCATTTATTTCTAACAACCTCTATAGCTGCAAAGTTATGGAGAGAGTTTTCTATTTTTGCAATTATTGACATAGAAGATATCCATTTACATGAGATTATTATGGCATGGTGGATAGTGAAAGCATCACCAAAGCTTGAAGCTATTTATAAAGCTATACCAGCAATCATCATGTGGAATATGTAGAAAAGAAGGAATGCAATCAAACATAGTGGGAATATCAAATATAAGGAAATGATGTGGCAAAGTCAAGAAGTGATAAGGAAACTAATAAAGAAGCTATATCCATGGATTAAAATTGGGAAGGAGAAGTAGCCACGGATAGTGCATATTTTGGGAAACTACAAACCAAAGCTACATTATATTAATGTAGTTTGGAGGCTTCTACAGAAGAATGAATACAAATGTAACACAGATTGAGCAAGTAGGGATAATTCAGGATTAAGTGCCTGTGCTTTTTGCATTTGAAATGATAATGAGAATTTGATTTATGCTAAGGCTGAAGGATGGGGTGTCACTTCTAACACTCAGGCAGAGATAGAAGCAATAAAAGATGCTTTGTTCTACATGCAAGAGAAAAAAATCAGGGAGGTGACAATAAAAATTGACTTCCTAGTACTAATGAGAATGATAAACAAATAGTGGAAAGTACCTTGGGAAATAGTGGAACAAATTGAAGATATAAGGAAAAGGGTTAATATAATTCAAGAACAGATGAAACATACTTTCAGAGAAGGAAATAAAGAAGTAGGTGTCTCAGCTAATGAAGTGATTGACGCATAAGTTATTAGAGACTATCATAGTTCTATAAGCTACCAGTAAAGATAAGAAAGCATATTAACATGGACAAAGCACAAATCCCAACTTGAGAATCAGAAAAAGGAAAATTACTAAATATGCATAATATCAACAAGCAAGGGACTAAAAGGCAATCGCATAAGAAGCAAGGGAAAAAAAGGGGTCCCAAATATTACAAACCCACCGGAATATAAACAGGGGCACAAAGATTGTTTGAGCATTAACATTTACTACTCTACTATGCTAACACTAGCTAGACACTATAGCTATCAATAACCTTTACCAAAAATAAGGGCAGATGGAGTTTTCCTTCATATCAGGTCAGTCTTTTCAGCTTCTAAAATACAACAACACCTGTAAGGCAAGAACAACATAGTCATTACAGTCAGCTCAGGCATTAGTTTAATGAAAGAAGAAAGAAGAAAAGAATACTTACATTATACTGTGAAGAGAAGCATACAGAAACATACTTCCAACACCATGGGGATGAATCCCGAACTCCTGCAACAACCAAAAATCAGCTAAGATAAAAAAAGAGCAGAAAAAAAAAGTGAAAATGACGAATTCACTAAATCTAAGTGAAGATGATAAATAAAAAATATGAGAGCACCAACATCAGGATTGAGCTTGAAGATAACCCATACCATATACAATACAAACTTTTGATTCACACCGAAGAAGAACATGAAGTGGAGAAGACAAAAATAGATGGTGAAGAGTACTGAGTACTCTATGCAAGATGAGGCCTTTATTACATTTTTTTAGAAACTTTTCGTCTCCTTTATATGGGTTGGGTGAAGTGTTAAATCCGGACTAATGTTTAAATTTAGGCTTGTTTTGGTTTTTGAACTTCAGATATAAATAAAAGTAAAAATTACACACACACACACACATATATATATATATATATATATAACGACATGATATTTACTAAATATCTTAATTTTTTAAAAAAATTTTAAAATCCCAACTTATGTCCTTTGAAGATACATTCAATTTGCGATAGATAAATCCTATAGATACATATTATTATTAAACGAATTTGCTTGTTTTAAGGGATGTAGAGGCCTAAATAGCATTAATGTAACAATTATCCTAACTAATTATGGTAAAAACAAAATAATATCCCACGTTATAAGGTAATTACTTTATGTCATTTTAGCATTTGGATTAATGATATAAAGTACGAAGGCTATAAGAGCGATGGAATTGTTGTTAGTGAACATACGACGTATGAAAAGTTGATTTCGACAATTGCGGTAGAACTAAAAATTGACGAAATCCAAAAAAATTGAGGCTCGATACATAGTTGATGGTAATGTGTTTGGAAAATCCTAGTGAAAAAGTTGCAGAATTAATTGCTTATAAATCTAAAGTTTCTGCTCATATGTCGTTGTTGGATATGAAGGAAAACAAGATCATTTCTGATTTCAAAAATAGTGAAGTTAATGTTGGGCAAATCTACAAGGACAAGTGTACTTTAATTTCAGTCATGACAAAGTATGCAATTGACAATTCATTCAGTTTCTATGCTAAAAGATCGGACAAGAAAATGTATGTATCTTCTTTAACATATCAGTTGTTGGAAATTATATCTAATTTAATGAAATATGTATCTTACGTTAAATTGGTTATTATTCTACATCACTTTTTTTGTTAAGTTAATAAAGCTGAGATACATTTTCTTGTACATGATATATTTTTTGTTTCTTGTATCTGTGGTTCTATATTTGTGTATATTTATGTATGTCGTATTGTTTTATTTTTAGCTAAATATGCATACTCAAGATACATATAAGTATTGTTATAGATTCAAATTGTAATTAATTATGGGTGAATATATCTCTTATATTTTTATTTTAGTACGTAAGAATCATCTTATTTTAGTATAATAGCTTGACTTTTTTGTTTGCATGAATGCAGCTATGTCCTAAAATGTCGTTCGAAGAATTGTGTTTGAAATTTAAAGCATCTTATCGGTGGAGAACTGACCTCTTTAAAATTAGATGTATGAAGAGTAAATGTTTTCAATGCCTGATAAGAAGTATTGAATTGTGCCACAAGAAGTTATGGACGAAGTTGGGTTACCACCAAAATATAAACGTCAACCTGAAAGGCCAAAGAAATTAAGGCACAAGAAATCAAGAAAAAATGTGACATCGAGAAGTGACTGTTGCGGGAGATGTGGTTATGAAGGTCACAATAGGCGTACTTGTAATTTTTTTCCAAAGGATGAGTGACAATGTAGTCGACTAATGAAAAGTGTTGAAAAATTTCTAGCAGTTTGATGGATTTTTCAGCTCTTTGAAGCTCATTCTTTATGATGTTATTGTTTTATTTTTTAAATTTTATGAATATCAAATAGTGAAATAAATCCTTGGTTTCGTTCCTTAGTTAATTAGTTACATGTGTTTTTATGTTTTAAGATGTCTGAATGATAATTTTAGTATATTATAAAAGAAAAGTTCTGCTACAGTGAAGTGTTTAAAAAAGATACAAATTTATAGAATGTATCTACTAAAAAAAATAAATTGTTCACTGTAAAAAGCTTATGTAAATTCTTAAGAATATGTTTATTTAATAATTATTTCCAAGTAACTAAATGATATATAAAGAGTTATCTGAATGTACATTGTTGAGTTGCTCACATATTGCACAATTCTACTGTTACTTATTGCAATGTGTATACATATTTTAAAATATTTGTATCTCCTGCAAATCATATTTGGTGAACAGTATAACGATTATGTAATATTATGTTTCGTTCGAAACTGTTATTCAAAAAAAATATATAGATAGAAAGAGATACAAAATTATGTCATTATTTAATATGACATTTTTTTGTACCATATACAATTATGTTTGCATAAAGTAATGTGGTGGTTGTTACTATCATTACTTTATTTAGATATATATGCTACATTACACTAGATACATGTAGTTTAAAAATGTAGCTTCCAATTCAATTTATGAGATATGTTATTAGCCTCCTTCACAACAGCTTTGGTATCAACATTTGAATAGAGTTCGAACATCCACAAATTGAGAATCTACAGGATGCCACCAACCTATAAAGCTTCTTCTCCTCAAAAAATTCTTGCCTAAGTGAGGCCATCAATTTGGAGAAAACAGTTTTACCCCAAGGAAAGAATTCGTATTTTCCATCTTCCACCATCTTAAAATCACAAAATGAAAGGGAAGAAACATTCGGCTGTGAGTAGATGAAAGTATGAAATTGTCATCTGTAGAATATCCTCTATGGTGTAGAAATTATCCTTGAGGAAACGTTCAACCAATGCCTCCTTATCAACCTCATTCGTTGATTGGGGAGAATATATTCTCATAAGCCTAATTGGAGAAGAATCCTCATATCTAAAATCATCAACATCTCCATAACACTTCAAATTAGTTATCAACGCAAATTCATAGATGAAAAATCTAAGAATATTGCCTTTAATCCAAACATGCATCTCTTTTTAAATTTTTTTGCTCAATGTCAAGCATAAGAAGACATTTGGTAATTTTTTCAATATAATTGAACAAAGAAATGTTGAGATAACATCCAAAAATTATCTTTATAAATAAGTCGATAACTTCTTGACCGACAACTTCTTTAATATCATCTTGAAACTTTAAGTTTCAACAACTTCCAAACCTTAGAGGATGCGCTGGAATTTCCTTTATAACATAACTCAATCCCTAAAAAAACATCAAATTACTAAAATAACATGAGATACATTCATCTACAAAAACACAAAATAATAGATACAAAAATGTAAAAATATAGTACGAGAGATACAAGATAATACAATATACATCTTTAAACTTAATAATATGAATCTTCTGAATGATTGTTTCTTTAAAACATAAAAAGTAAAGGATACATATAAATTCATAAACAGAGACCCAGTTATACAAGATAATACAAACATGAATCTTTTGTTTGCTTATTTCAATAATACTTAAAAAATATTAGATACATTTAAATGCATACTCAGGTACCCATATATACAATATAATACAATATGTATCTTGGTTGAAATAACATGTATCTATTGGTGAGCTTATTCACGAAAAGTTAAACAACACGAGATACATATAAATGCATAAATAGTAAAACATTGATACAAGATAATACAATATGTATCTATAAGCTTCTAAACATGTATTTATTATTACGTTAATTTCAAAAAATATTAAAACCAATAGATACATATAAACTCATCAACAAAGCACCAGTTATACAAGAAATTGAAAAACGTATAAAGCATGCCTAAATATGTATCTCGACCAAATATTTTTCAAATCTGAACATGCAAATACCTTTGGAAGTTCTTCTCTTGAAATAACTTCAACAAATCTTCTTCTTTTAGCGGGAACTTTACTTTCAGAGCTTTTAGAACCTCTTTTCTTAGAAACTTGAACTTTTTTGTTATCCTTCTTGGAATGCTTTTTCCGCAATTTCTTCATAGTATGTAGATCGTTTCTATGCTTGAATATATTTTCATCAAAATCATCAGATTCTTAATCAAAACTACCAGGAATAAAGTAATTAACTTCTTCATTCGAATTAATAATGTCTAATTTAGAGATTTCAAGACTAAAAGATGGTCACGAATCTCTATTCATTATGTTGATTCAAGAAAAGTGGACTGAAAAAATGATAATAAAAAACTTCGTTCAATAATAATATTGAAAAATTATTTGTAAAAACAGTCCCCAAAATTTTTTTTTTTTGAAAAAAGAATCATCACACAAGATTAGAAGAAATTGAAAAAGATTTTAAGGGGAAAATTTACCTTCATTCAACATTTTGAAATAGAGGGGAAAAGGGGATTAAAATCAGCCACTGAATTAATGGCGTAGATGGTGGAAGAAGTCGTTCTTAATTTGGTAAAGAAAAGGCATATGATGAGGGGCCTTTAACTTGTATCTCAACTTTTAGTAAAAGTAGTAAATGTTGGGATATAAGTAATATTTTTAAAGTGGAGGGATTTTTAGTAGTTTTGAAACTTAAGGTTTTTCTTTTAGGTAATTTTTTCTAAAAAAAATGGTTCTGCAGTGGACCAAAAATTTCACTTAAGAAAAAAAAAAAGAGAGAGAAAAGAAAAATGAGAATGGAGGCCATTGGGAGGTGCCACGTCGACATCCTTCAATATTTTCTTTATTATTATATATATAGATTTAATTTGACGCACTTTTTAAAAATAATTACTATAATGATAAATTTATAATATTTATTAAAGAAATTAGTATACTTAATAATAAAAATAACTAGAAATTAATTAACTAATTATCTCTTCATTTCTAAAATTAAATATAAAAAATAAATATTTATTTTAAATTTAGTGGATAAATAAAAATAAGAGGAAAAGTATTACATTTAACTTTATGTTGAAAGTAGAAAGCATTAAAAACCAAATGACCCGCTATCAACTAGGAAATTGACCTTTTATTATTTTTTTGGAATCCCAAGATAAAATGTATTCGCTATTACCTCTATCATAATCTCTGTCATTCGAGTGAGCACTCTAATCACTTTATGCACATCGAGTAAATCCCCACTATATAATAATCTACGAACCACACGAAAAATATAAACTACACTAGGCTATTGACCTTTTACTATCTCATGCCTTTTCTTGAATTAGTATGCTCATTTAAATTTGCCCTTTAAATCATTAAAGCCTTCCTTTTAAACAGTCTAATATTAATATACTAGTTTAGGTGTACGCGTCTTGCGCGTGTACCTCACGTTATTGAGTTCAAACGTTACACTAAATAGGATATTTAAACTAAATATGATATTTGTTTAAATAATAAAGATGAATACAATAATTAAATTCAACGTCTTTTGGAGAATTTATTTAATTAAACCTAACCTTTACCAAAAAATATTCTCAAAGTCGATCGACATTCATCTACTCATGTAAACTGCAACAAAACAATACGATGATAGAAACATCAAAACAACATAATTAAATCTAATATTTATACAAAAATTTCTCCAAAGTCGTCCGACACTGATTTACCACCTTTAAACTACAACAAAATAATACGACAATAGAGATATCAAAATAATACAACTAAACTTTACCTTTACACAAAAAAAATATCTCAAAATAGAGATATAAAAACAATACAATTAAACCTAACTTTTACCGAAAGAAATTCCTCAAGGACGACCAACATTCATCTACCACCTGTAAATTCATCTATGACCTTTAAACTACAACAAATAATACAATAGTGATCACAAAGCTTCAGTTTTGATGAAAATAATTCTTTTCTGAGCAAAAATTTTGACATAAAGAATGCTTGAATGAAAACAACAACAACAAACCCAGTGTATTCCCACATAGTGGGGTTTGGGGAGGGTAAGATGTACGCAGTCCATACCATTACCTCCGAAGAGGTAGCAAGGTTATTTTCGATAGACCCCTGGCTCAATGCTTGAATGAAAACAAAGAATATATATATATATATATATATATATATATACACCCACACGTTGAATTCTATTATATTGAGCTTCCACCAATCTAGACATGCAATCGGATCAAGTTAGATGACCATCAATCATATTTTCCCAATAAGTAAATCAATTTCTTCTCTAGTTTAACATGTTATTTTCATGGATATAGGGTTCCTCTTACCATATATTTAAAAGACCTATTTTTTCAGATAGGAAAAAGCTGTCCTATATATTTTAGGAGTTAATATTATAAATATAAAATATAATAAATGAAGAAAATAAGTGAAATGATAATTTTGTCTATTATAAAGATTTTTAATGAAGTGTAAAAAGTTCAAATCGCTATTATAAAAATGTTCACACTTTTAATATATTATAGATTATAAATATAAATTATAAATATAATTTTGACCTGTAAAGTACACCCCCGTATGTAAAAGTGTGTAAAACTGAAACATGTAACATGCTTATGTTATTTAGGGGCTCATTTGTCATTATTGATAATGAAATAATAGTCGGATAAAACAGTATTATTTTATTTGAAGTAAAGTAGAAATTTATAAGTAATTTCGTGATTAGTTGTACTATAATTTTAATGCACTCAACATAGCTAACCATTTTCGTATGTCTAATCCAAGTTCATATAATTAAATGACAAAAATAACCCATTTTCAAAGAACTCTATTTTAATGTATCTGATGTAAAATCAAATAAATGTTTTATATAATTGTTAATATATTCCATTTCTTATCTTATGAACCGAATTTCTATTAACAAATTATATCCACTAAAAAATCTCATTTTATTTAATTTTCCTATTATAAATCTAGTATGACTTATTTCAAATCACATAACTCCTAAAAATAGTATACAAATTTCCTTCCAGTAGGAAACGAAAGATTTTTTATATACATCAATATTTATAGAATTTATGATCTTATATATGTGAAGACCCCATGAAATACGAAGTATTGTCATAGAAAGAACAATACTTTTTTTGTCTTAATGTGATAATTTTTGTTTATTAGAACATGATTTGACTCATCTTCAAAACATAATAAGAGTAGATTTACTTAATATTTTTTTAAGTTAAAAATTGAATATATCAAAAAATGTTATAAATTGTAATTATTCTCATGTCAATATGGTGAGAAATGTATTTAAAATGTTGGTCAAAATTCGAATAGTTTAAATATAAAAAATAAAAATAAAAAGTGATTAATAAGAGAAAATATCCTAAAACCCTTCCAACCTTACTCAAAATCTCAACTATATACTTAAATTTCATGAAAATTCTATTACCACTCTGAACAATTTAAAATTGAAATACCCTAAAAAGCTAACACCCAATTTAGTGAAAAAGAGACTATTGTGTATAATGAAGGTGTGCTCTGCATTTTGAACACTCCACTTAGTAAAACATAAGCTTTACTCCAGATTCAGTAGTGGTCTCAGACTTAAACTATGACTGCTTAAGCGAAATAAAGAATCACTACTTACAACAACAATCAAGATGTTGACATAAGATTCAATAGCTAGCACATTACAGTCATGCACAATTCCAATTTTTCATGAGCGTTTTTTAGAATAAACCTCATTCTCATAGAAAGTGATCTACTTTCACACTCACATAGGTGAAATCTGTCAAAGACGGTACTATAATTTTGACACACCAATCATACGAGATACAAAATTTCATTAAAAATTCTTAGACTCAACCTTCACAAATTATTATAGGAACAAAATACACATACATCATCTAAAGAATTAAACAATAGTGCATCCCACACCAAGTCATCATATGATTTGTTCTTCCCAGTGAACCTGATTATAGGATCTCTAGTCTCCAGGAAAGGTTTCCTCATACAGGACTCATGATTTTTATAGGCTTTCTTCCTCCTTATCGATGTGATTCAGACCATTTATCTTGCCAAGGCATTGCTTAGTTCATCTACAAGATAATCACATAATTTGATATACTCAATGTTAGCGGTACCACTTGTCAAATATAATATACTAATATTATTTTATTCTCACAAATCTGAATTTACTGTTGTAAAAGCAGCTTCAAACTTTATCAATAATATTGGTGCTATCAAAATAACTCAAAACTGGAGAAATTAATTTCTCAAAATAAAGTGATTGATTAATTCACTTTTTCACTAGTTGAACCTAAGATAATTAGTTCAACCTCCACGATAGAGTTAGCAAATAATAATTTATTTTTTCATTTCAACAAATAGTATCAAGTTTTTTTTTTCTCATTTTGCATCAAAAACACTTTTAAGTATAGCAGAATTTATTTTAATAAAACAAGCATAATTTTTTTTCAAGTAAATATACTCGATTTACTTGTATAACCTGTTTAAGTACTTTTACACAATTTCAGGTCAAGTGCAACTAGCCACATATCTCATGTTTTATTAGGCTAGCAAACTTCTTTTTTACTTGTCAGATCACTTTCACATATTTGAATCAAAAGGAGTTGCATGGCTCTTACAATTAATAAAAGTGTATTTCACAATTTTTCACCATAATGTGACTTGTCTAGAAAAACTTTATCACATGTGTTAGGGTATTTTTTTTATTTCTCACCCAATTTTTAATATCAAAATGGCAACTCAATTTTTCGTTCTTTGATAACATGCATGTTAGAGACAAAGACATCAACTCATATATAAATAGTAACATGTGATTTTTTATAAAACTAATATATGCACTTTTAAATATTTTTCAAAGCATTCTCAAAAATGTAAAATTCACATTTTTTCATAGTGATTTTTTTTCTCATTTCATTATCCCCACTATTTCAAGAATTTGAATACCACTTTATGTTCATGAAAAGTAGTATCACTTTAATTACCTTTATTCCGCAAGAAGTAGAACAGTTCTTTTACCTTTTCTTCAGTTGAGAAAGTAGAAAAATACTTTACCCTTCATCTCTTCCCTCCATCTCCTTAAGAGACTAGTGACATTGAGATGTTGAGATCTCCCTTCTTGAAATATGTACTTTTTTCAATTGTAACAAAGCATGAATCTTCTTAAAATTATTTGTGTAATATACCACAATAATTAAATTACAGTTGAAAATATAAAAAAAAATGAAGAAAATAAAATAAACTTCTTTTTGATTGAGGAGCATCTATCTTGCTCTCTTTAAGGAGATTCAAGCCTACTGCGGCATAATCTACACTGATCCAGCAGTATATCTCTTGACTTCTCCCCTCTAGGATACAACAACCCATCAACGATGTACAACTCAAGTAACTCCAAATTAGTTGAAGAGTCCAAAATCCACCACAAGAACACTTTTCTTCAACATATTAAAACTCATTTTGTACAATGAATATAGCTGTAGACCTAGAATATTTTCCTTATCTCAACTCTCTCTTTCACTAATATAGTTACTCTCTT
This sequence comes from Capsicum annuum, assembly GCF_002878395.1. Taxonomy (NCBI): domain Eukaryota; kingdom Viridiplantae; phylum Streptophyta; class Magnoliopsida; order Solanales; family Solanaceae; genus Capsicum; species Capsicum annuum. The sequence continues at coordinate 148,784,312 of NC_061116.1, forward strand.
TTTTATAGTGAATATAGTTGGAGACTTAGAATATTTTCTTTATCTCAACCCTCTCTTTCACTTCAATATTTACTCTTATCATCTTTTTCTTCTCTAATATATTAACATAAAGGAAGAAACACCACTATTTATAGGTGTAGAATTCTTCCATGTAATGAATAGGATGAATGAGGGGTAGTAATATGGGTAGATGAATAGTTTTGATGCTACATAAGATACATGAAATTAGTGGCCATGAAGTTACAGGAACTAATGATCTTGAGAGTTAAAAGAATTAATGGTCATATGAGTTACAAGAACTAATGATCATACTACAATTTATACCCACTAACATCAAAAGATAATGTGGTGAGTTACAAGAATAATGACAACGCTTTCTCCACCTTATGCCTACTAATTGTCAGGCACTTTAATTTTTTTATTTTAATAATAAAATGCACCAACAGTAAGTGAGAAAGTAATGATTAAGAAGATAAAATTGATACAAATGGCGGAGAAGTGATTTTGATGTTGATGAAAATAGGGATGAAGAAGTTAAAGAGATTATCCACGAAAGTCATTGATGAGTTTTTGAAGCTTTTAGTTCTATGAGAGAGTATTTTGGAAATGCAATATGTGATGAAGAAGAAAGAAAACAAATATAAAAAATTAATACACACACAAACACACACACACACACACATACACACACACACATATATATATATATATATATCAAAATTAAAGTTATAAAATTTGGTTTTGGTGCTCAGTCTCTCAAAGAGAGTGAAACACACTCACTTTGTCACAAAAGAATTTAGGAATATAATAATTTCATTTTTAAAATGTTCAGGAGGACAATAGGACCCTCGTGAAGCACGAGTGTGTAGTTGACATTTCTATTAATGAATTGAAGGCGACGGGTTTAGGTTATTTTCTTGATTAAGTAAATTACGGTAGAAGGAATAGAAAATTTAAAAGTTAAAAAGTTCAAACATAAGAAAATATAATCCTTTTAAAAGTAAATTAAAGAAACCAAGGTCAAAATATAAAAGAATGAGCATCACCATAATAATATACTCAATATAATATTATAAATAAATTATAAAAATGAAAAACTAAACTTATTCTTAATTCATTTTTACTTATTTATGTTTAATTTGACACATACTTTAAAAAATAATTAATAATATTAAATTTTTTATATATAATAATTTAATATTTTAAAATACATTATAATTAGTTTTGAATATAAACTAAAAATTATGTGATAAATTATTTTTATTATTTTAATTAAAATAAAATTTTATTGTATTTGTAAGATCATAAATTTTATAGGTATTTTAATGTATATAAAAAAATCTTTCCCTTTTTTTCGATTGGAAAGAAATTTGTAGATTACTGTTAGCAGTTAGTGTGATTTGAAAACATATCATACTGAAATTATAATATTTTATAGTTAAAACCAGAATATACAAAGATTGTAAAACAATATAATAAATTGCAACTCTTTGCGCGTTTATATAATAAGAAAATATGTTTTAAAATATCGAACAAAATTCAAATATAAAGAAATGAAAAGTGACAATATATTAGGATGGAAGGAATAAAACGTTTTAAGGTAAAAGAGTTTAATTCTTTTGGAATAAAAAAATCATAAGAAGTAAACCGAATAAGAAGAGATGCAACAATAACATATGTGAGGGAGAAGGTCTGACTTCTCTCTAATTTCTTACTCCTACTCCTCATCCCTTATGGATTCCATACACCTAATTTTTGTTCTCCACGATTAAATTTAATTCCGATTTCTTCAGGTTTTAATAAATCAAAATAATTATTTCATCCAAATAAAAAAAACTCAAAATATTTTTCGTACGTGATTTTGTCATTTTAAGTAGCGATTATATACTATCATGTTTAGTTATACGAGATTATATAATTTGTTACTTAAATAGTTATTTTACAAAATATCGGATTTAATTAAGGCTTATCTTGAAAATAAATTCAAATGATTAAAATCTTAATTTAAATATAATTTATTCTCAAAAATAATTTGTTTGGATAAATATGCATTCATTTTATTAAATCAAGAAGCTCGGAATAAAAAAAAAGTATTAATTTAATTTAGCCAATATGCATTCATTTTATTAAATCAAGAAGTTCGGGATAAAAAAAAATATTAATTTAATTTAGCCAATCTATTAGATTTGACAAAATTCAAAATTGGTCATAATTACAATGCAATTCATCAATTAATTTTTAATTTGGTCAAAATAAATAAATATGACTAAATTTTAAATTCCAATTGGGGTTATATTTTAAATAACCCCAAAATTCTCAAGAATTTTCATAACTTTTACCCAATTCCCACCAAAAAATAAATTCAAATTGCACTATTCCCCCAACTTTGTCCTTTTCCAATTTTGATATTCAAAGATTGTACTACATTGTACTATTTCCTCCCACATTATCTTCCACCTCACCTTATTTTTAATTTTTACATTTCAAAAGCCCCCTGAATGTTTTTTCTCCCACATTGGTAGATGACAAGAAATAAATCTCTATCCTTTCCTATAAACACTTTTCTCCCACATTGGGTAAGGGAAAAAAAATACCCCATTCTCTCATATAAATACTACCACTACTTTGGTAGAGAGAGGAGGGGAGAAGGAAGAAAAAAAAAAAGACTAGAAAGGTTAAAAAATTCTTTTGAGCAAAAATAGTTATTTTTATTTAGTAAAAATTTTTGTTTCATAAGTTGATCGGCTAATCAAAATTTTTGAGTTGCCGGCGACGTTTTTCGGTGGTGGTTGATTCCAACGAAGCTCGTAGTCTCGTTTTGCTGCCCCAAAAAGGTAAACACACCTTTTTTTAATTTTAGTTTTTATTATTGTTTTCTTCTTCGTCTTTTTTATTCTTCGTAGTTCGTAGATATAATTTTGTTTGCTGGAATTGTATGCTGTAGATGGCCTTGAAGGTCCTAAGACGTTGTGGTATCGATATTCTAATTATTTTCATGTTCATGATATAAAAATGAGCTAGCAATAGTTGTATGTACCCTTTTTTACTTTATTCTTTGATTATTTTGGATAAAGTTTCAATCTTCGCTTAAAAGATGTATTTATGCTTTGTTTAAATTCATTGTTGTTGGATACATTTATTTTTAGTATGTAAAGTTATTTTCTTTATGTTTTAAAGAATAGTTAATGTTGAATGTTTTGCCTTTTCACCTTATTCTTTGATTATTTGAATAAAGTTTAGATCTTTACTTGAAAAACAATATCCATGTCTTGTTTAAACTTATTGTTTGTAGATATATTTTTTTTAGCATGTAAAATTGTTTATTTTATGTTGGAAGAATAATTATTATTATTTGTTGCGCCTTAATAAAAATAGTAATTAGTTAAGTCAAGAATTTGTCATTTGCTTACTAATTATTTTAATGGATTTCAAAACCCTCATATAAGATATGAAGTGCTAGCTTTATTTTTGAAAAAAAAAAATCAAATCACTATTTCAATAAATTAATCTTTTTGAAGTTAATCAAAAGATGATTTTCAAACAGTCCGAATAACCACAAGTTAGCGGACGTTTTAGGTGCCTAACACCTTCCTAAAACGTTAATAGGAACCGCTTATCTAGAATCTCTAACTTAAAACGATTTTCCTATTTTGAATCGTTTGAAGTAACTTTTATAAAGGTTTCTTAATTCCTTTTCAAAATTAAGTGGCGACTCTCTTCAAAAGTCAAAATTTCCGCCAAACAGAAATGGCGACTCTACTGGAGATCTTTAACTAGGTTCTAACCAAATGATTGATTTCGTCTTTTGATTAACTGTTTATGTGTTCCAATTATGTAAAGCTTAATTATTGCATCTCATGGCATATTCCTGCATCTTATAAACTGTTTTGGGGTTTCGTGAATGTCCCGGCCACTGTTGTTTGATTCTAAAATGTGTTGGAAATACGAACAGCTTATCAGCACATGAGTCGTCTGACGCTGTTCGTATTTTCAAACTCAAGTTGCCCGCTTGAGAACCAATGTTCAAACCCACTCTAGATACCTAGGATAGAATGAAACCAAAACCCTATTTTAGGCATGAGCCTAGGACGATCCAATACCCGAGTGGGCTATTGGGCCCATTAGAATACCTGCCCTACGTCTATTGACCCCGAGTCAATTATAGACGAACCATATTTATGTGTTGAAGAAAATGTATGCCTATCTAATTCAATCCATTATCCTTTGGGGGTCGGGAAAAATCTTTATTTGCTTACTTTCGTAAGAAGAATTGAAGCAAGTTAAGCAAAAAAAGATCGATTTGGGAGGTTCCATCTAAGGCACAATTTGAGCGCCGACGGATGTCACCAATATGAGAAGTGGAAAAAGCTAAGAAGGCAAAGGCAGACGAAGAAGCCTCCAGTAGCTAGTTTTTCTATTCTCCCCTGCGCGAGAACTTATTCTTTTTTCATCTTATTTCCCTTTTTCCCCAAAGATTGTATCCCTCTTTTGTTATCGTTTGTACGCATTTATGCCCGTTTCGTATCTATATAAGTTGGGGTATAATGGATTGACTTTAGTAAAGCATATACTTTCTTCCAAAATCGTTGGGCCTGAACCTTTGGCTCAAAAAGGGTCACCCCAATTAGGATACGCATTATTATAATGTTTTGTGTGCTTGTGTTGTTTGTTTGGGTCAAAGGCAAGTTCATCCGTTATGCTCCTATGGATGAATTTGTCTAGGACTCAAACAATTCTATATGGTTATTTTTTGTCAAATATTTTACATTACTTATCACATACGGAAACTAACACATTTGCCTTTGAGTTGTTTTACTTTACAGATAATAGAAATTACTCCATGTTGATATAAGCTGGCAGAACATCCCCACTTCACCCGATTGAAAGCGCACAAAATCCCATCGTCTGACCATCATTCAAAAATAACGGGAAATGATGAAGAAAATGCACTGACTATCCGGGATAATGTGATAGCGGAACAGAATGAGATGATTGCGGAACTTGCAAGAAAATTAGAATTGCTTCAGGAGGAAATAAATTGCACTCGAGAATTGGCTAACTTGGCCATCACCGTCAATGCCCCTGCTCCAGAGGAACACAGGACTCCACTCCAAATCTCTCCCCTCAGTACCCCTATTCTCGGGGACCAACCAACTAACATATCATCCGGCTTCGCTCCTCCATTTGTCCAAAACACTAATCGTGAAAATAATCCAGATGCCTACCATCCACAAAATCCATCCGTAACCCTACAGAACCCGTCTTCGAATCCATCCCCAAATCCTCAAAACACATTCTCAAATCAAGAAAACGCATTCCCAAATTCGCAAGATTTACTCCCAAATCCACAAAATACGGCAAACCTACCTTCGAATCCACCAAATTCATTTCCAAATCCGCAAAATCCCTCTCATATTCCACCAAACTACTTACAAGGCCCACATAACCTTTCCAATTTCCAAAACATTCTCCCCACTTACTAACCAAATTCTCTCCATCTACAAAATCAAGCCTTCCTTCTAAATCCCCCTCAAGCCATCATATCCCCTGATATTTATGAACCCCTTTCTAACCCCGAGATGGACTATTACGAGGAGAAGGAGAAGGAATGGAGGGCCCAACATAAAAGGAATTTACTAGCCATGCAAGAAGAGATCATGAGGATCAAAGAGTTTCATGGGGCCAAGGACCACGACGGTTTGGGGTATGACGATTTGTGTGTTCACCCAGGAGTAGACCTACCAGAAGGATACAAGGTCCCTAAGTTTGAGATGTTTGACGGTACCATAAATCCAATGGCCCATCTAAGAAGGTACTGCAACCAACTAGTAGGGATAGGGAAAAACGAGGCGTTATTAATGCGCCTATTCAGTTGAAGTTTGAATGGTGAAGCGTTGGAGTGGTTTATGTCTCAGGAGCCAAAAAGGTAGACTGGTTGGAAAACATCGGCCAAGAGTTTCCTTGACCGATTCGCATTTAACATTGAAATAGTCCCTGATCGGTATTCACTAGATCGGATCAAACAAAAGTGCGTTGAGAGTTTTTGAGATTATGCTTTTCGTTAGAGGAAAGAAGCTGCCAAAGTGCAGCCCCCCATGTTCGAGGAGGAAATGGTATCCGTGTTCTCTCGCGCTCAAGAAGGAGAATATTATACCAGGATGGTGTCCGCTGTCAGAGCGACCTTTGCAGATTTGGTAAAAATAGGAGAATCATTAGAGAAAGGTATTCGGACAGGAAAAATTTCCAAAACCCCGACATCATCTGGAACTATCATGTTTTCTAAGAAGAAGAAGGAAAAGGTAGGTGGGGTTTCTTCCAATTCTGTTACAAAATTGAAACAGTAGTTCAACTCTAGAAACGTTTTATCTTCCCTGCCATCACCTAACCTTCCGCACGTATTCTACGTCCACTCCCAATACCAAAATCCACTCCCAAACATCCCACCATCATACCAAGCTCCACAACCAAATTTCTTTCCTCAATACCCAGTTCCACCTCCAAATTATTAGTCTCATTTCCAAACTACTCCCCCAAATAGCTGAACAAATTTCCAAACACCTTCAAATTACCACCAAGCACCCCCCTCCTACAAAACTAAGCCTGTATAACCCCCAGCATCTAAACCATGAAAAGAAACCTCCCCGAAACTTCACCCCACTAGCTGAAAGTCGGACCTAATTGTTTGAAAGATTGAAGAATGCTGGTTATTTGCAACTAGTACAACCAAAGCCTGTCAATCCTATCTCTCGGTTTTATCACCCTGATCAAAATTGTGCCTATCATTCAGGGGCAGCAGGGCATAGTACCAAGGACTGTGTATCTTGAAACACAGAATCCAAGATCTGATTGATCAAAAGGTCATCACGCTCCAGGCACCTACTTCAAATGTTAGCAGTAATCTACTGCCCAACCATAGGGGATCTAAAGTTAACATAATTGAAATAGAAGGCGAATGGGCATCTGGAAAGACTATTACTCAGGTGAACTCCGAAAAGCGCAAAAGCGCGGAAGAGGTAGGAAAGATAGAGAAAGTTGTGGCTTTTTTAAGTATCAGCAAGAAAGCCCTATTTATAGTGATGATTGCACCAACTCAAGTGTACGCTCCCCCTCCAAAGAAGGAATTTATTGTGCAAACCGCCGCTGTACAGGGGATGACGCGATCAAGACGATGTTACATCCCTGAGAAATTGACCAACAAGAAAGATTCACAAAAAAGGCCAATCACTGAAGGAGAGGCTGAGGAATTTTGGAGGCGTATGCAACCAAAGGATTACTCAATTGTAAAATACTTCGAGAAAATGCCAGCCCAAAGCTCTATCTTAGCACTATTATTGAGCTCGCAACACCACCGATAGGCTCTGTTGAAGGTCTTGGAGGAAGTGCATGTTCCCGCAGGAACGAGCATTGAAAATTTGGCTGTGATGATAGGGAACATTGTGGGGAACCATCACATATCATTCAGTGATGAAGAGTTGCCATTTGAAGGAGCAATGCACAACAAAGCCATCCATGTCACCGTTATTTGTCGAGATTATGCAATTAATCAGGTATTAATAGACGATGGATCTGGTGTGAATATTTATCCCCTCTCCACGCTGGTCCAAATGGGCTATGATCTGGGGAAAATTTGTCAAAGCCCCGTAAATATGAGAGCATTCGATGGAGGGCAGAGAGATACCATAGGAGAGATTGATTTGCACATCCAAATGGGGACTGCTGAGTTTAAAACTAAGTTTCATGTTATGGATATCCATCTTAGCTACAACCTGCTTTTGGGAAGACCATGGATACACAGGGCAAAGGCAATTTCATCACCACTTCATCAATTATTGAAGTTCATTTAGAAAGATCATAAAGTAGTCATCCAAGGAGAAAAAAGTCGAGCGGACCATCCCAATGGTTATGTGCCGGTGATTGAAGATGTTCCAAAAGGTAGCATTTTTTATACAGTGGAAATTGTAAATGCTGCGAAAAGAGATTCGACACCCAAAATATCAATGCCTTCTGTCTACAAAATGATTGCAACTGTGATGTTAAGAAATGGGTTCAAACCTGGTCAAGGCTTGCAAGAATTTACAAGGAATTATCAAGCCTATTATGATCCCAGAGAGAAGCTTTAAGCACGGGTTAGGGTATCAGCCTACCAAAAAAGATAGGGTTAAGGATGAGCCAGAAAAGAGTCTGTTTAGGCCCTTGCCACTCCTGTTCCAATCATTTCCCATATGAGAGATGTCAGATGATGATGATATTGGGGATGGGATAGGAGACTTGTTTGAAGGATGCAATGCTGTACCAGAAGATCTCCCAGAGTCCAGCAGGGTGAAGCAGATTGCGCCAGGGAGGCTTTGCAAAATTGGACCTCCACTCTACTCATAACCCGTCGCCCGTCGTGGTAGATGAAAGGGCAATTACTAATAGTTTTGAAATCGGTGATGATCCAGAGGATTCCCCGTGGTCCACCTTTTATATCTCAAAACTTTATTTTCGTATCTTACTGCTTTCAAAAAAGGCGGGGGCTTGTATTTGTGCAAGTCACAAGCCATGGTGTTGTAATTATTTCTCAAATTTTGATGAAAAGGCCTTCATTTATTTGGAAAACTATATTAGTTCTAAGATGCTCCTAGTCATATGTTTAATTATTTTCTTATCATCTAACTTAGTTTGTTTGTCCATTACAGTAACAGCAGCTTAAAACCTGCCAATGTTATGTCATGTCAAAGTCGAAACGAACAAAATGAAGGGAACAATGATGGTTGGAAGGACGATGATGAGGAACGGTGAGTTGCAGATATGGAGGAATTTGAGAATCGCGAAAAACCTAATTTGGAAGAAACTGAAATAGTCAGCTTGGGAGATCACGATGAAATCAAAGAAACCAGTATCAGTGTCCACCTCGCGGTGCCACAAAGGAAAGAGCTCATCCACCTATTATGGGAGTATATCGACGTGTTTGCTTGGTCCTATGATGATAAGCCAGGGTTGAGCACCAGCATTGTGTCACATAAATTGCTGATAAATTCTGAGTTTGATCCAGTCAAGCAAAAAATGAGAAAATTCAAGCCAGATTTAAGTCTAAAGATCAAGAAAGAAGTGACAAAACAAATCCAGTATAAGTTTGTCGAGGTCACAAAATATCCGACATGGTTGGCCAACATCGTCCCTGTGCCAAAGAAGGATGGCAAGATTCGAATTTGTGTTGACTATAGAGACTTGAATAGAGCCAGTCCTAAAGATAATTTTTCATTGCCCAACATCCATATTCTCATTAATAACTGTGTGAAACATGAAATGCAGTCATTCGTTGATTGTTTCGCCAGCTATCATCAGATACTGATGGATGAGGAAGATGCAAAAAAAATGGCTTTTATTACGCCCTGGGGTGTTTATCATTACAGGGTACTGCCGTTTGGTCTCAAAAATGCAGGTGCGACATATATGAGGGCCATGATGATGATTTTCCATGATATGATCCATAAGGATATTAAGGTATACATAGATGATGTAATTATCAAATCCCACGAGAGTTCGGATCATCTAACTCATTTGGAGAAATTCTTCAACAGATTAAGAAGGTACCGTTTGAAGTTAAATTCTGCTAAGTGTACTTTTGGTGTGCCATTAGGGAAGTTGCTGGGGTTTATAGTCTGCAGAAGGGGGATCGAGCTAGACCCATCCAAAATCAAGACAATTCAAGACTTGCCACCGCCGAGGATCAAGAAAGAAGTTATGAGTTTCCTGGGTCGTCTGAATTACATTACCAGATTCATCGCTCAATCAACAGTCATATGCGAGCCAATTCTCAAGATGTTGAAGAAAAATACACTAAATAAGAGGACAGAAGAATGTCAGAGAGCTTTTGATCGCATCAAGGAATACTTGTTTGCACCACTGATTTTGGTCCCACCAAGAGAAGAAATTCCATTATTGATTTATCTGTCAGTCTCAGAAAATGCTTTTGGATGCGTCCTCGGACAACATGATGAGACCTGCAGGAAAGAGAAAGCCATTTACTACTTGAGTAAAAAGTTCACACCATATGAAGCCCATTACACTCTTATAGAAAGGACATGTTGTGCTTTGACTTGGACGGCACAAAAGTTGAGGCATTATCTGTCGTCCTACATAACTTACCTCATCTCAAGAATGGATCCATTGAAGTATATATTCCAGAAGGCCATGCCTACAGGAAAGCTAGCCAAATGGCAAATGTTGCTAAGTGAGTTTGACATTGTGTATGTAACCCAAAAATCAATCAAGGGGCAAGCCTTAGCAGATCATTTGGCTGAAAACCCAGTTGATGAGGAATACGAGCCACTTTGGACATACTTTCCAGATGAGGAAGTTTTGTTCGTAGGATAAGATATCACAGAAATCTACCCCGGATGAAGGCTATTTCTTGATGGGGCGGTCAACTTCAAAGGTTCAGGAATTGGAGCAATTTTGGTGTCAGAAACGAGTCAACATTATCCAGTAACTGCTAAGTTACGTTTTCCATGCACCAACAACATGGCTGAATATAAAGCTTGCATCCTGGGGATCAAATTGGCACTTGACATGGGTGTTTGTGAATTGCTAGCCATTGGAGATTCAGATTTGTTGATTCACCAGGTACGGGGAGAATAGGTGGTAAAAAAACTCTAAGATTACTCTTATGTAGAGCTGGTGCAAGAATTATGCGAAAGATTCAAGGATGTTGATTTCAGACATATCCCACAAATACAAAACGAGTTTGCTGACACTTTGGCCATGATATCTTCCATGATTCAGCACCCGGATCAGAGTTACATCGATCCTTTAGAAATAAGCCTGAAGGAGCAACCCGTACATTGCATACACGTGGAAGAGGAGCCTGATAGAACACCTTGGTACTATGACATTAAGAGGTATTTAGAATCTGGAATATATCCTAAAGAGGCTAGTAACAACCAAAAGAGGACAATCTGGCGTTTGGCAAAGAATTACTTTCCAAGTGGAGAAATTCTTTTTAGGAGAACTCCTGATTTGGGATTTCTAAGATGCGTCGATGCGGCGGAAGCCAATAAGTTAATAAACGAGGTACACGCTGGAGTTTGTGGGCCCTACATAAATGGGTTTGTCCTTTCAAGAAAGATCCTAAAAACCGATTACTTCTGGATGACTATGGAAAATAATTGTAGTAAGTTTGTGCAGAGATGTCCAAAATGTCAAATACACGGAGATCTGATTCGAATGCCTCCACACGAGCTTCACACAATGAATTCTCCTTGGCCTTTCGTAGCTTAGGGCATGGATGTCATCGAACCAATAGAGCCACTAGCATCAAATGGGCATAGATTTATTTTGGTTGCCATTGATTATTTCACTAAGTGGATCGAAGCTGCTTCGTACAGAGCCATCACTAAGAAAGTGGTTGCACATTTCGTCAGGAATAACTTTATTTGCCGATTCAAAGTGCCGAAATTGATTATTACTGATAATGGGGAAAACCTGAACAGTCACTTGATGAAAGAAATTTGTGATCAGTTCAAGATTGTGCATCGCAACTCGACAGTGTACCATCCCCAAATGAATAGAGCCGTAGAAGCTGCTAATAAGAATATCAAGAAGATCTTAAGAAAGATGATAGAAAATGATAGATCATGGCACGAAATATTACCTTACGCCTTGCTAGGGTATCGAACAACAGTTCGAACCTCCACAGGAGCAACTCCCTATTTACTAGTTTACGGGAATGAAGCTGTGATACACGCCGAGGTCGAAATACCTTCCCTAAGGATTATTTAGGAAGCTGGACTGAGTAACGAAGAATGGGTCCGTGCTCTCTATGAACAAATCATGTTAATTGATGAAAAAAGAATGGTCGATGTATGCCATGGTCAGCTGTATCAACACAAGATTGTTCGTGCCTTTAACAAGAAGGTAAGAACTCGATCATTTGAAGTGGGGCAACTGGTTCTCAAACGAATATTCCCTCACCAAGAGGAGTACAAGGGAAAGTTCGCTCTAAACTAGCAAGGGCCATACATAGTTCGCAAGGTGCTATCTGAAGGAGCTCTGACTTTGTCTGAGATAGATGGCACAGAGTGGACCAAACCAATCAATTCTGATGCAGTAAAGAGATATTATGTTTGAATGACGTTCTAGTTTTTGTCTTTTCTTACTTTATTTGTAATCACCTTTTTAATAATGTTGTTTGCTAGTGTGTAACTGCCTAGAATCCTTTCCCATTATGCACGAACTACGTTTGACCTGAATTCCCAAGAAAGGGATACTTAGGCGGCCTATATCGGCTTCGGTTAACCCCTTAGGAAAATTTATCCTTTCCCTCCTATGTATGAACTATGTGATGACCTGAATTCCTAATAAAAGGGATACGTAGACGGCTTATGTCGGCTTCGATCAACCCATTAATTTCTTTTGTATATCCCTAGCGTAGCCTGAACTATGTTTGACCTGATTTCTACTTCAACGAGATACGTAGGCACCCCAATGGCTCGGTCATATAACCCTAGGAAATGGAAACTGGGGCAGAATTTTCAAGAAGGAATCTCGAAAATTCACAAGAGAAGATCGACGTCCAACAAAGAGAATAAAGATCAGCAAAGACTTCAGATCCACTCAAATTGGTATTATCTCAAACAATTTTAAACTTAGGCAGAAATTTTGAGGAAGACCTCAAAATTTCCACCAAATGCCGAAACATATTCCAAATTCCCCAGCATCAGAGGTTAAAGCTTTGGAAACCACCAACTGTAACAAAGTCTGGGTAGACTCAATTTTTGGCTATGATAGAACTACTAAAAGAAACCCTTCAACAATAATCATGAGTTTTGGAAACCATCTATCGGATATAGACAGAATCGCGAGGAAGACGTTCATTGAGCTAGTACATGACATGACTGGCAGAAATTTTCTAAAATTTTACAGAAGTTTTCAAAATTATTTTCAAAAATTTAAGACTATTTTCAAAAATCTTACAACTCACTTACTTTGTACTTGCCTATACATCATTTGCGTCCTTTTGGAGTCGTCCGCACCTGTGGTTTTGATTTGAGATTTTTATCCTTTCGGATGCTCTCAACAATTTTGGATGCCCATTTTTACAGATGCTGATTCATCTTGAGAAATTATTGAGAGCATCCGAAAGGATAAAAATCTCAAATCAAAACCATAGGTGCGAACGACTCCAAAAAGGACGCAACACGACGTGGAACTCTTTCTCAGCTTCAAAACGGGACATAGTCTAAAGAGGGACATCAAACTCTTTGGAAGCGAGCTAAAGGATGATCACCACCACCATCCAACCACACCCCTGTTAGAAGGCTTATAGGTATTTTAGAATATTCTGGTTTCAGCTTCACCTTCGGGATATTTTTAAACTCATGCGGAGGGTAACCTTTTTTTTTTTTCAAATTCGGGTGGCAACACACTTAGAGTTTTGAAAATTATATCCAGGTAAGTTCTTGACTATGGATGTGAAGGATCCCACATTCATGGTCAAGAGTTTACAAGCCTCTTTTCTATAACTCGATCAACTTGTCACTCATTCCGAGCCAAAGATGGTCTGAAATAAAAGACTATCTTTTCTACCAATTGAGTCGAACTACAAACAGTCTGATTCCCTGAAATATTGGGGATATGTAGGCTGGAATCTATGTAGAAAACTCGACTGCATTCCAACCTCCCCCCTAATCCCTTTATTCCCCAGTTTCTCGATTTTATCAAACACTTTAAAACTGAGATAACTTGTGAATTTTTTAAGAATCGTGCTTTAAATCAAGCTCTATGAACTACAAGTGGTCTGAATTCTCTGTAACCTGGGATATGTAGGAAACCTAATACCGAGGTCCGGCCATGACTCTATGAAACTCGTACGAAAACCAACCTCTTTCAGATTCGAATCTATGGTCTGACAAAACTTAAGAATGTCAACCTCCCTTTGCCCAGGGTTACTTACATCCACCCTACCCAAAGCGAGTGGGCAGCTGTTGACACCTCTTTTTTGCCCTCCACGACTAAATTTAATTCTGAGTTTCTTCAGTTTTTAATAAACCAAAATAATTATTTCATCCAAATAAAAAAAAACTTAAAATATTTTTCGTACGTGATTTTACCATTTTAAGTAGCGATTATATACTATCATGTTTAGTTATACGAGATTATATAATTTTTTACTTAAATATTTATTTTACAAAATATCGGATTTAATTAAGGCTTATCTTGAAAATAAATTCAAATGATTAAAATCTTAATTTAAATATAATTTATTCTCAAAAATAATTTGTTTGAATAAATATGCATTCATTTTATTAAATCAAGAAGTTCGGGATAATAAAAGTATTAATTTAATTTAGCCAATCTATTAGATTTGACCATAATTGAAAATTGATCATAATTGCAATGCAATTCATTAATTAATTTTTAATTTGATCAAAATAAATAAATATGGCTAAATTTTAAATTCTAATTGGGGTTATATTTTAAAGAACCCCAAAATTCTCAAGAATTCTCATAACTTTTACCCAATTCCCACCAAAAAATAAATTCAAATTGCACTATTCCCCCCAACTTTGTCCTTTTCCAATTTTGAAATTCAAAGATTGTACTACATTGTACTATTTTCCCCCACATTATCTTCCACCTTACCTTATCTTTAATTTTTACATTCCAAAAACCCCCTAAATGCTTTTTCTCCCACATTGGTAGATGACAAGAAATAAATTTCTATCCTTACCTATAAATACTTTTCTCCCACATTGGTAGATGACAAGAAATAAATCTCTATCCTTTCCTATAAATATTTTTCTCCCATATTGGTGGAAAAAGGAAAAAAAATACCTCATTCTCTCCTATAAATACTACCACTACTTTGGTAGAGAGAGGAGGGGAAAAGGACGAAAAAAAGGCTAGAAAGGTGAAAAAAATCCTTTTGAGCAAAAATAGTTATTTTTATTTAGTAAAAATTTTTGTTTCATAAGTTGATCGGCTAATCAAAATTTTTGAGTTGCCGACGACGTTTTTCGGTGGTGGTTGATTCCAACAAAGCTCGTAGTCTCGTTTTGTTGCCCCCAAAAAGGTAAACACACCTTTTTTTATTATTGTTTTCTTCTTCGTCTTTTTTATTCTTCGTAGTTCGTAGATATAATTTTGTTTGCTGGGATTGTATGCTGTAGATGGCCTTGAAGGCCCTAGAACGTTGTGGTATCGATATTCTAATTATTTTCATGTTCATGATATAAAAATGAGCTAGCAATAGTTGTATGTGCCTTTTTTTACTTTATTCTTTGATTATTTTGGATAAAGTTTCAATTTTTGCTTAAAAGATGTATTTGTGCTTTGTTTAAACTCATTGTTGTTGGATACATTTATTTTAGTATGTAAAGTTATTTTCTTTATGTTTTGAAGAATAGTTAATGTTGAATGTTTTGCCTTTTCACCTTATTCTTTGATTATTTGAATAAAGTTTAGATCTTTACTTGAAAAAAGATATTTATGTCTTGTTAGAACTTATTGTTGGTAGATATATTTGTTTTTAGCATGTAAAGTTATTTTCTTTATGTTGAAAAGAATAGATAATATTGATTGTTTCTCTTTTTTTACTTTATTATTTGATTATTTTGGATAAAGTTTAGATCTTTACTTGAAAAACAATACTCATGTCTTGTTTAAACTTATTGTTGGTAGATATGTTTTTATAGCATGTAAAGTTGTTTATTTTATGTTGGAAGAATAGTTATTATTATTTGTTGCGCCTTAATAAAAATAGTAATTAGTTAAGTCAAGAATTTGTCATTTGCTTACTAATTATTTTAATGGATTTCAAAACCCTCATATAAGATATGAAGTGCTAGCTTTATTTTTCATCCAAGATGTTTATTCTTATTTGTTCGCATGTTGTCTCTTCAAAATGATAAGAAAGTTTGAACTTTTGCGGCTAAATAAAATTATTTGGATATTTTTGACTCATGCATAGTATGATTGTGAAACTTTTGCTTTGCATCTTTTATTTGTTGACTCTCATTCTTGTGCAAGTGTGCTTATTTTTGTCATTCAAAAATTGGTTCTTGATAGTTTCTTTTACTTTGAAATATGTCATTTTTATGCCTTGAACATATATTAATTTCTTTATCTTTTCTTTGCATGCAAAAAAATATCTCGAGTCCAAATGGACTCCTCTTCTCTTGCATTTCATAATGGGTAAATGAGGCTCACCCCTTCGAGTCAACTCCGAAGTTTAAACCCAAGGTCCACTACATGACGTGCGGGTGCTAGAAGATAGACGAAGAAGGAAAAATGGGTCAAAACCCATTGATGACCACTAAGAGACTTGAAAAGTCTCAATTTTTATTATTGTCTTCTTTTTATTTATTCATTCATTCATGCATTTCGACCTCGAAGCCAAAGTTGTATTTAATACAGGTGGAGCAAGACTCGAGCCAAAGGCTCTAAAAATAGTTTAGGACAGATGAAATGGGTCGGAAGCCCAACTAGACTAGGACAGGTCTTGTTGATTTGGGCTCAATGGCCTAAATCCTTTACTTTCTCCTCCCTTCCCCTTTTATGTGTTTATTTGTTTATTAGTTTTGTTTAAACTTAGCTAAAATCCCTACTAAGTCACCTAAATCTATTTTACACAAGTCTTTTTTTTGAAAAAAAATCAAATCACTATTTCAACAAATTAATCTTTGCGAAGTTAATCAAAAGACGATTTCAAACAGTCCGGATAACCGCAAGTTAGCGGACGTTTTAGGTGCCTAATACCTTCCTAAAACGTTAATAGGAACCTCTTATTTAGAATCTCTAACTTAAAATGATTTTCCTGTTTTGAATCATTTGATGTAACTTTTATAAAGGTTTCTTAATTCCTTTTCAAAATTAAGTGGCGACTCTCTTCAAAAGTCAAAATTTCCGCAAAACGTATACAACTGGATCCACCAGGCCATATGACACTAGATAATGATAAACCTGTCCCCACAGAACCCAGACCGCAGCAAAACATGAATTACCTACAAGCCCTATCCCAGACAATTTCATCCACAAACCTCCCACAAACCCCTTCATCTAGTTCTCCCGCTGCGATGGAAGTAGAAATGGGAGATGATGAAGAAATGCTTGAGGATAAATCTAACAGTAGTTTAGATGATAATACAGTTGTGGTCACGCAGAAGGATAGGGCTAGAATCCATCGGCCTTGGTCCTACTCTGTTATAATTAAGCTGGAATTAAAATCAACCATGCTTATCTCAAGAATAGACTAACAATTATGTGAAAACCTACAGAAGAGATAATTCTCATTAATTTAGGTAATGATTATTTCATTGTTAAATTCCCCTAAGAGTAAAACATGCTAACTTCAATCCAAAAAGGATTATGGTTCATCAATGGAGCCTTTCTATCTGATAGAAAATGGTATCCAAATTTTGTGGCTTCTACAGCTACCAAAAACTACTGTGCAATCTGGGTTCGTCTACTCGAGCTGCCTACGGAATACTATGGTTGCTCTATTTTGTCGAAAATAGATAGTAAGCTGGAAAATTAGTTAAAATGAATATATGTACATCGGCAACCCTTGGAGGGCGATATGCATTGAAATGCCCTTGGGGATCTTGGTCAAGACTCATATCTATATAGGAACCCTTAAGCAATAAATTATTTACGAAGGGACTGATATCCTTTTCACAAAATATCGTATGTTAGGGAATATACAACCATCATGTCATCCTACAGACCCAATACAACCATAATCACAGGATGATGGTGCAATAATACCTCAAACAGAGCCTCGTAGACAATCAATGGATGACGCACTAAAGGAGGACTGGCAAGTCATCACTTTTCACAATCAAAAGAGAATAAAAAAGAAAGAATCTACTTCTGTAAAGGGCAAGCACACAAACACACTGTACAAGAAAGGGGTAGGAACAAAGAAAAACTAACAATGAATGAGGAGAACAATGTCAAAATCTTCAATGCAGATACAGGTAAGTACTTAGAACACCAGGTTTATAAATATATTCCTAAAATCAAATACCAATTTATACCTCACAACGCCACTACAAAAGCAGATGCTTATAAAATAACCCTAAAAAGGCAGAAAACACACTATCACTATTGAAAATGACATCATCAACATGTCCAATTGCTTTGCAATTCTAGTGAGGCGGGAAGTACTGCGTCAAATGCCAGCCTAGCCCCTACTTCACAAAGGCAATACTACCCTTACACCACATAGTGAATGACCCTTTCGATAATGAAAAGCCTCATATGACCCCAGGTGGACACCTAGGGGGTGGGGAAACATCTTGTCCCGAAGGCTGCCCCTTCGTCTTCCAATAAAATTACGCCAGCTCATCCCCCTTTAAATGTGGTAAATATAGAGACAACAAACTCTAAAATCCAAAATAACACTTTTTGCAGAGCACCCCTAATTAAAGATACTAAAAACAATGAAAAAGGTCTTAGTAAAAAATTACTAAATTTGGCAGAAGGACCCATAAAATATCCTTATACTCCCACTTCCAATATCACAGGAATTTTAGAATCCACAATAAATATTGACTCAGCCTTCCTCGGTCCTAGTAAGCAAATAGAACTTTCTATAAATAAAAGTAAGAATGTATTGCCGTCCTTGCAGATCTCTCAACTGTCGAGCACACAGAAGAAACCCAACTCTCCAATCAATAACCTGTCGAACCCAAACATAACTCAAATCTACCTTCCCCATTCATCTCTACCCGTTCCCAGGTCTCCCGGAGGGATCAACCCTGATATACTCAACCCCTAACTCCGACGAATCTGAACCCAACCTCATGGGTAGAAATGACATTGCAGGGATAAGCTCTTGCCATGTTCGTGTTCATACACAACAAGGAATTAATGTTTATTATCCACACTCTGGAGCTACTCGCTTACCTAGCTTCAAAAAAAATACGACGAGTGATGGAGTTGTACAACAACCACCTATGGATGTCGACAATACTCCAAGCTCCACTGAACTTCTTAGTTCCTTCAATTCCTTTCTTCTACATATGACCCGACCCGACCTAAGGCCTTATCATAATAACCGTCCCAAGTTCGATCGAGATCGGAGACCATCCCCGCTACCTAACCTAACCTCCAGCCGTCTGTCCTGAGTTGGCTGAACTTCGAGCATATAACAAGATAGCATAACAGCTCACATGAAGACTCTGGGATAGGATCACAACTATGACCAACCCAACTGAGTCTAACCATCCCATACCGATCATCCAACCATACCAAAACCATAAATCTGACCATAACCAAATAAGTTCCATTCATAATTAAATATATAATCCCAAGATAATAGAGGATGGAACAAACAACAATATCGTCAATCGATATCAGCCCTAATACCAATACCAAAGCTAAGGCTGACACCAATACCGATTTCGCCCATTCCAATCCGTAGTAGTTCCATAAATTCTCTATCCAAAAGAATACAAAAATTTGGTTGGGATATGCCCCCAACTATAACCAAAACCAGTATCCATAAATAATCCAAAGTATGAAATAACATCCATGAAATAGAGCCTTCTAAAAAGATGAAAAACACTACTTCAATCCCAAACTAACCCTCGAATGTCTGAATGCTAAGCAGGAGGTGTAGAACGGTCAGTTCCTGCATCGTGTAGGGATACAATTGCCCTAAGATAGGTTAGTAGGTGAATGCTAGCATGAACTCGGGATAAGAATAAAATAATTTCATTTAAGAAAACCAAGTAAAACCATCTATATGCACACCACCCATATATATATATATATATATATATAAAACCATGTAGGGAAAAGGGAACTGGGTTTAGCATGCATTTAAAATCTTTAACCTAGGTATATGAAGCTTAACCGTCCTAAAACCACCTACAGGCTATATGGGTCCAGTGTAACCCCCTGAACGGGCCCCGATGCGTGTACCCGCATGAACCGAAGATACCATAAGAGTCAAGGATTCCCGCATACCCTTCACTCTCCATGATACATATGTACAGTGTACCTAGAGGATTCCCGTGTACCTCATTAGTATCATATAAGGTCACTATGACCTACCCCTCATGTTGGCAAACATAAGTTTTCGGTATTCACCCATTGAACTCCCACCTTCACAGGTAGCTTTCACACCCCGCCATTATTGCCCAATTAAAATCATTTTCCAACCAAACTATTATTCCATTATTATTAACAAAGCCTATTAGTAGTGGTATCATTATACCGACTATATCTTGCAAGTATTATCCTTAGCCAAACCTTTTAGTGGTCAAGGTATTCCTATATACCTGTAGACCATATTATCCAATTAACTTAGGGGATTTCATGTACCCCACAAGTATTCATTACCATATTAACTTGGGGGATTCCTTGTACCCCTCAAGTATGTTTATTAAGACAAACTATTCCAAAATAATTTAAACCATTTATATCATTTAGGGTTCCATTACCAAGTTTAAACCATACATAAGTTCCATTGAAAACACAATAATATGGTGAAAACATTGTTATAGGCATTTTATCAAACACATTGAGGGCATAATATTTCTAAAGCTAAAGCCAATTACCAAACAATCATTCCCATGCAACCAATTATCCAAAACCACCATTAATGCATATAAAAGCATAATCAAAACATGGAAAAACCATAGCCAAGCATTTATAACCAAAACCCCCAAATCATATTTGAAAACCCAAAATCACACAACATTCAACTCATGAAAAAATTGTATAAATCCATGCCTTTAATTAGAAATAATAATGAGGGAAGAGAACATGCCTTAAAGAAAGATGATGGTGGAGAGAAATCACCAAGACAAGCCCCAATTTACTCCTTAAGACGAAACCCTAGCTTCCTTTGCCCAAGACCTCTAGAGAGGATTTAAAAGTGTTTTCTAAGTGTTTAAGAATAGAATAGTAATGCAAATAACCCCCCCCCCCCAAGTGAAATATAAGTTGTGATACCTCATTAGGATAAGTGAGGAAATATCTAGATTGCTCTCTCTTAAACTGCACTTAATTCCCGTCATAGGGTATGACTGACCTTTACGAGTCGTACCCATCCTATACAAGTGGTACCCACATCTCATACCTTAGGCCCCTTTGGACCCTATGTTATCCAAGGTACGACACACCCAAACCCAAGTTAAATCTAAATATACGACTAGTAACCATAAATTGTACCCCTGTTAGAATGGAATTTCAGGATATTTGAACATTAACCACAATACGAGTTCATGGTACGACTGGTATCCTGGATTGTGTCTCATGGTGAGCCACTCATACTCAGATACAACTTAAGTTACCAAGTCTAAGGTTAAGTGAAGTAACCAAATAGCCCGTATACACTGACACAACTCATACCACCCAAATCATACCCATTCTTGTAACTAAATTCATCTCACCAACGAACACTGGTCACCATATGACTGGACCAAACCACCCATACCCAAGCGTATGACTCATTCCCCTAAGTCGCATCTTGCTCAGAAATTAGAAATCAAGGAAATTTACTAAGGTTCATAAACCAGGATGTTTCAACATACCATCTTAGGAGACGTCCACAGTCACTCCACCACCAAACCCAACTCCACAAATGACCCCAGCTACCCCCCATATTTCTGATATTTCACAATTTTATAAACATCGACCCATGGTACTACCACTGGCAAATGTAAGGGTCGACCATGAAAGCAAATCCACTGTCAAACAATATAAGCCCAGCTAGTCCCCTAGAGAATGCAATAGCCCCATCCCCAAATAATATAGCCTCATCCTCCCAGGTACATCCCAACCTCATCTTAACTCATCCAAGACCAATGAATATGTCAGTATAAGAAATAGAGGAAGCTTTAAAAATAATACGAGAAACCAGAACCAAGATAATAGTGTTAAAGGATTTAAAAGTAATGGTGTTCAATGATAAGTACGCGAAGAAATTCATCCTTATAGGCCCCCAAAACTTACTAAATACATTGTTAGACATCCACCACCTGTTCAATCCATAAGTAAGGAATTATGTTCTAGTCATAAACCCAATGATAATGTACCAGGCTTCCCCCTTGACAAATTCTTCAAGGGTGATTACCTTAATAAACCCACCCCAAAGAAACTGAGCCATGAATATAATAATATGAAATTGTAGAGGCGCGAATGGTCAGGACTTTAGGAGGAATTTTAGATCCTTAATGGATTGGCATAAGCCACCACTCATTGCTTTGCTGGAAACAAAAATACAATATCACCTACTCCTCCCTTATGATTTTTCTTTCAATAAAATCATTGAAGTCCAGCTATTGGGAACACCGATGGGCTAGCAGTAATGTGGGATGATACACTCTTGGACTTGGATGAAATTGTCACTACAGATCAGAAAATTCAAGCTATGATTAAGGTAAGACGCGAAAATGACTCATTGCTATTTAGTTGTATTTATACTAGTCCTTACAAGAAGGGTATTATGGCAAAACCTTAAGAACATCAAGGGTACCCACCCAGGTAAGTGGTTAATAGGAGGGGACTTTAACAAACTCCTATCAAACTCAGGAAAGAAAGGAGGTAAGTTAATTAATAGATTATACTCTACAAAATTCTTAGATATGATTAATCACTATGAACTTTTAGACATGGGATTTAAGGGTAGCAAATATACCTGGTCAAACAAAAGATGAAACATCATAATGCTCTTATTCTTGAAAGACTTAATATATTTCTTTCTACAAACGAATGGCTTCTAGACTACCTTAACACTCATGTTATTCATCTTTCTCACACCCATTCAGACCATTGTCCTCTACTCTTAACCGTATTCAAAGATGACACTTTCCTCTGATAAAAATTCTTCAAATTTGAAAAGATGTGGACGGCATACCCCGATTTTAAAAATATCATTGCCCAGGTCTGGGAGAGCAATCTTCCATTAGAATCCGCAGTCAATATTTTTACACATGAAGCAACTTTATGGGCATGCAATAATATTGGTAATATTTTTAAAAAGAAAATAAAACTCTCCATATACTACAAGGTATCCAAGGCTCTGACAACTACCACCATAACTCTTTCCATAGAAATTTAGAGAAGGACCTTATAGATGATTTCAACCATATTCTTATAATGGAGAAAGACTACTGGAAGCTGAAATCTAGGGTCACCTAGTTGAATGAGGGGGACACTAATACCAAATTCTTTCCTACTTTGACCCTTATCAGGAGACTAAAAAAATAGAAGTGTACATTAAAATGGAGAATAATACTCATATCCATAAGCATGCTGACATCATCAACCACATATTTTCCTACTTCAATAATTTATTTCAGCCTAACCACCATAGAAATCTTTGAATTTTAGTGCCTACTATTAAAGTTTGACCTTTCAAAACTGAAAAATTGGACCTCCAAAGAATGCCTTTTGAAGCCGGAATAAAAGAAACAGTGTTTTCTTTTCAGCCTTTTAAAGTGCCTGGACCTGACGGAATCCACCCCTACTTCTACCAAAAATATTAGGACATAGTGGGCCAATCCATTCAAGATTTTTCTTTAAAGATTTCAAAGACTCTAAGATTGAGGATGGTATCAACTCTACTCATATATGCCTTATTCCTAAATGTAATGATGCCCAAAATTTTAAAAAATACCACCCTATTAGCCTCTACAATACTTTCTATAAGATAATTATAAAAATTATTTCTAAAGGCTTCGCCCATTAATGGACAAAATTATATATCCCTGCCAAACTAGTTTCTTTAAAAATAGACAAGCCACTGACAACGCCATAATTATTGAAGAAATTGTGTGTCACTTTCAAAGAATGAAAGGGGAAAAAGATAGTCTGATAATGATGATAGACCTCGAAAAGGCTTTTGACAAGTTGGAATGGTCCTTTATTATAAATACTCTTCATCACTTCAACTTTCCGCATAAATACTCTTCATTACTTTAACTTTCCGCTATATATTATTAATCTGATAATGTCCTGCATCTGCACATATTCAGTGGCAGTGTTAGTCAACGATACAAGGACTGAGTTTTTCTGTCCCTCGAGAGGGATTCATCAAAGAAATCCCATGTCTCCTTACATCTTTATTCTTTGTATTGAGGTATTGGATCATAATATCAACCAAGACCTTAACTCTAACATGTGGGAACCTATTAGAATCTCTAGGAAAAGACCGAATTTATCTCACCTTTTTTTCTGACGATCTAGTCCTAATGGTTACTACAAAAAAATAGTCATACAAACATCAAGAAAACTCTCTTATATTTTTAAGTTTGGTCTGGCCAAAGTATTAACTTTGACAAATCAAAAATCCTCTTCTCCAAAAACTGTGATAATTCTACAAAAATGACATATCGTTCATCCTAAATATTAATCCTTGTAGAAGATTTGGTAAGTAACAAACCTACTTCTAAAGACTTCCAATTTATTATCAACAATTTGAAGAAAAAGATGTTTGACAGAAAATCCAAATTTTTTAATGTTGTAGGTAGAGTCACCCTAGCTAAAGGATGTTTGAATAGCATCCCTACTCATGTCATGCAATACACTAAGTTGCCTAGAGATATTATAAAACAAATTGACAAAATTCTGCATAATTTCATTTGGGGAACTGCTGACTCGACTAAGACTATCCACCTTTTAGGCTAGGATACGTTAGTGAGACCTAAGGATATGGGTGGCCTAGGACTGCAAAAATCATTCCTCAGAAATAAATATCTCCATGCTAAATTGGCATGGAGAATCTTTAACAAAGCCCAATCTCTTTGGACTGCAGTCCTCCTTCATAAATACTCTGATAACAAAAGGATTAGTGATCTTCATTGACATACCAAAACCACTAGCATTATTTGAAAGATATTATGAGAGGGTAGGGTGTCTGTGAGGATTTCTTTAGCGGGGATATAGGTAATGGCCTAGACATTAGATTCTGGAAGGTCACCTGGTCATCCTTGTTATACCTCATTTTAACATGAGGTCAAAATAGTGTACAACATATTGGAAAACTTCTAATTAAAGGAAGAAAGTCACCACCTAATTAGTTCAACGGTGAATTAGGACACCTATTATAAGCTATGTGATTAAAGAAATTAAAGAATTTATTTAAAGGTATACGTAACTTAAAATTCTAGGTAAGGATTCTAATTATCCTAAAGGGAAGGGATTAGGCACCCTAAAGGATCCCTTAACTACGGTTAACTGGCCAAACTTAGATTAAATAAGGAAATCAAAATTATATTAAGAAAAATATAAATGAGGTATTACAAAAATATATATAATATAAAACATGTAAGTTATTTATACAAAAAAGATTTTAAAAAAAGAAATGATAGAACATCCTCGCCATAAATCTACTTTTGCAAAATTACCGAAGATAATTCTCTTGAAAGACTTCCTAAAAATGATGCAACCTTATCTTGTTAAAAATAAAGCTATTTTAGATTATTTATTTTAAAGATGTGAAAAAGCATTCAATTAATAATTAAAACGTTAGTTATGTTAAGAACTCTACATTTTCCTTTATCCTAAAAAAACTCTTTTGCCTTATATTTATCATTAAATTTTATAAAAATAAGTTAATTATCCTACACTAAATGATTAGATAAAATATATGATTGTTTAAATATATAATGACCAGAGAATTTATTATTTATTACGACATAGCTAAGAATAAATAAAATATTTTTATTTTGTCATTAGAAATCCTAAAAAGGGCTTGCGAAGTGCCATCTTTTATTATTATTATTATTATTATTATTATTATTATTATTAATAATAATAATAATAATAAATAAAATAGAATAAAATTTGATTTATCATATCCAAAATTAGTAAATCCGATCTTTCGAATTTAGCTATAATAAATTCCCCTACCGCGAAACCTATATTTTATTAATCCGATATCAATGATTAGTGAAGAACTAACTCGATTCTAAAGAAGGGTTACTATTTCGTATTAAAGAAGTATTTAAAGGATTCTAAAAAACTCAACCATTATTCTAAAAGACACATTTTACCTACCAAATTTTAACCTTTTAAAGATATAAAAAGATTACCAAGGTCTATTGATTATGCTAAGCTTAAAATCTAAGAGGCTAGAAGGGAACAAATGGATTTGCTATTTATTCAATAAATATAAATCCCGAATGAAAATGTGAAATATTTAGTAAAGAGATAACATGTGCAATAATACAAAGGAAAATAAAAGTTTCTAAAAGGGAAGAAGCACTAGACTGCTAGACGGGAATGTGTAATGCGATATTTGTTCGCTTCTCTGATTTGGACCGAGATGGAGTCAAGCCATGAGACCCGAATCGTGCTCCCGAGTTTACATGGAAAAAATAAAAAGATAATGATTAGTACCTATCCTAACCCGGAAAAAATTAAAGGTTAAACATGAGCAATAGAAAACATGACAAACTTGGAAAGGTGTGTAAAATTGTTTCGGTTATTCTTTAGAAGAAAAGAGAGACCTGATCATGATTTGAAACACACATTATTGACAATAGAATCTCCTAGGCATACATTGAAGCACATCATATAGAGAATTCATGAGAACCAAATGATGCTCAACTTGATTAGGCAAAGCTTTCCTAGATTCATGTCGTAATCTCACAATTCTTGAGTTACTTAAGAATCAAGTAGTGTGCAAATAACAGAACCAAATTGCAATTGATTAGTATGTAATGGTACTTGACTGTGATAAAGAAGGCTAAAGTAGCATTTAAATATTGGCTAGGATCACACGTGAGAAGAAAAAAGCATTTTTCTCCCTTTTTGAAAGAAAAAAAAGCTTTTCTCTTTGACGAAATGGCTAATCCGGACTAATTTCTTTTCAATAAAATTTTAAACCCAAACCAAAACCACTTTAAATACTAAATATTATGTGCAAGCATCACAACAAATACGTAATGATCTCAATATAAATGGTTGACACCTTCTTAAAGTTTAGGACTTTTGAGAAAACAAACAGTATAAGCAAACAAGGTGTAATACCCCAAACTTTTTTTTAAGTCAAATCTAGTCTCCAGAAGAGTTAGTGATGACCTAAATGATTAATGTCTAAATCAGATAGAATTTCTTCAATTTTGATTTTTATAATGTGAAAAATTGAATTAGCTTTCCAACGATACCAATTGTCCAAATCCGGTATGGAGTAAAAAGTTATGGACTTTTTACAGAGAACTGCTGGAACTGCCCAAAAGCGACGGTCAGTCCGACGTATCATCGAGCTAGCGACGAACTGTGGCCCAAGCTATCGTAGTCAAGGTAGTGAACCCGACTTCTGGTTACCTACGACGGCCAGGACCGACGTACTGTCGAGCTAGCGATGGACCATCGCCCAAACCTTCCCAGACGAGGCAAAAAGTTCAGGTTCTGGCCAAGTGCGGCGGTCAGGATAGATGGACCGTTGCTACTTCTGATCAAGCATTTTAAGCCATTTTTAAAAGGGTATTTGGGTCTTTTTCTATCCATTTTGACCCCTAGTTATACCAGACCAGAGTTCATAACTTTATTATTCATCTACAATACCAAATTAGGATAAACTCCATTACATAAATTTCCACCAAAATATCTCTAAGTAAATCTGTAGGATAAATTATCTGAGGATTTTTCTACGGAATTAAAAAATATTTATATTTATTCATATACCTATGGATTTACCTAGAGATAAAATACCCATCGATATATTTTCCCAGGTAATGTCACAAGTACGAAATTTGCACAATATGGCGGCAAATTTACCAGCAAAATTTTTTGCAAATATAGTTCGCAGGTAATATATTTTAATGTTAAGGAATTTAATATTTTCGTAGGTAAATCTGCATGTATTTCCTGCGATATTATTCTCTAGGTAAAATCCCCATGTAATTTACAATTTTCTAGTAGTGCTAATGAGTCGGTCTAACACAGCCTGACAGGCATGCAGTAACTATCCGATTATAATATTTCAGAAATCCAGGCCTTCAGGTTCAAGTAGTAATACCAGTGTGTGTAGGAAATCAATAAGGAAAGATGATTCCTGAGCTATTCCTACCGCAATGCGAAGTTTTGTACTTCAACCCTGTCGATACTTATGCATGCTTCATGTCACAATTTCATACACCCAACTTATATTCTTGCGCTTTCCATAAAAATAGTGTGTGATTTAAGTTCCTAGTATGAGGAGTTTCGGCTTACTCTGTGTTATGAAAAAGTTCCATGAGTACAAAAACATCAGACTCAGGTCATGCAGCTCATGACTCATGCACTCATGTCATTCTTTACAGTATGCTTAGCCCACACGATTTATGACTTCACTCTTAGGGTTCATTCAAACTCAGATTATGTCACGTATACTCTCAAATAAGATACCTTGGTGAATCCGTAGTGTTAAAGATCCATTCTGCAGGCCTCAGTTACAGCGTCATTCAGTAGTCAGTATCCAGTAAAGGACTCAGATGGTCCTACAGAACGATGGCTTTCAGCTATCAGTTATTTAGCCATCAGAATTCAATGCTTTCATATCTGTCTAAACCTCAGTTATAGAAAACCAGCATTCAATCCCAGTTACAGTCTTAGTTACGGTAACAGTCTCAATTACCGGCTTAGCTACAATCTCAGTCTCACCCCTAGTTCAGTCAAATCAAAAACTCAGTTCACTTTCAAGATTACCCGACCATAGCATATAGCTATCAGTTACTCAGTCATTAGTATTTTGGTACCTCAGCTATTGAATATTTCTGAATCATGTCATACGCTTGGTCTCACAATTTCAAGTAATACAGTTTTTATAAATCCATGCCCAGTCACCTCATATCACTCAGTCAGTCCTTACCTCTTTTCCATAATATTCTACAGCTTCAGGCTAGCCGTTCAGACTAAGTACAGTTTAGTCTTATATGCCAGCGATGATGTTTCATAGGCCTTGCCTCCTAATACAAGAACCCCAGCCATCTAGCGAACTCCCATACAGATGTCCTACTCAGACCAGGCCAAGATTCGCTTTCTCTCTATAGTCATTAGAACTATATAGAAAGAGTGTCATAGAAATGCTCCAATCGAGTATAAGTTTTCAGCAAGAGTTTATATGCAAAGCTAGTACTTCAGTTTAGCAATTAGAACAGACAACTTTAGATGGTGTGGTTTCCCCATCTTCCACCTAATCGTACTATTCAGAATCTCATGAGTGTGATCATTCTAAGATGGACCAACTAGGTAGTTGCATGTTCAACTTGGTTCATGTATCATGCCTTAGTTTCATATCCCAGATATTCAGTCACGATTCAGTTCGTTGGATCCCTGTGCATCATCCCATTTTTCCAGAGTATCGCAGTCAAGTTAGTATTTTTCTAGGGACCTAGTATCCCAAGGGGGAGATACACTATATTTCCCTAAAAATTTCATAACATAAATATGCCGATCTCTTCTCGTAATGAATGTAATTTAGAGTAGTGGGTACCCATTGGTTGACCCTCTAGCTTCAATCTTGGTCGTATGCCACGTATTCAAGATACTTAGTTCAGATCACGATATTCAACTCATGTATCACGTTCCAGACCCAGTTACGTTCTCATGTTTTTGCTCATGCATATTTAGTAATTAGGCTTAGACTCAGCCCAAGGTAACAGCTTTTCTTAAGCTTATCCAGTTTCATGTTCACGTTTAAGTTACAAATATGGTATTCAGTTTTATGCTTGGTTTTTATTTCAAACTTGGTACCGTTATCCTTACATGTTCAGTCGCATATTCATGAGTTGGTTCAGTCATGTATTCACGCATCAGATATGTGTAATCAGCTTATTAGTACTCTTAGTCATGCATTCATATATCAGCTTAATCATAAAATTATGCATCAGATATGCATGCTTAGTATGAATCTCAGTAATATCAGTCAGGTAGCCATGTTTCAGCTGTTCACGTTCAGTATGTACTTCAACTTATCATTTCACCCATTTAAATCAGTCTTATTCGAGGACGAATTGTCCCAAAGGGAGATATTGTAATACCCCATACTTTTACCTAGCTTAAAATCATCCCAAAAATGTTAAAGACTCATTTCAAAGATGAATCCACTTTTATACATGTGGTATTTTCAAGATTTTCACTTTCTATCATGTGCGAAATTGAATAAGATTTCCATCGATACCAAATTCGCCCAAATCTAACACTCGGGCGAAGAGTTAGAGCAATTATAGTAAGACAGTGTGCCACCTGAGCCATTAACGCATCGCAGAGCCAGCCAAAATGGCAACCGTCAAAATCCAGTAAGCCTCCGCAATTATGGAACATCGTTCCAAGGCTCAAATTCAAATTTATCAAACTCCAGTGACACGGCACGACAGCGCCGCATCGCGCCAAAGGTCCACATTGGGAAATTTTCACAGAATTAAAATACGCGTCCAGGGGTTAAAAGGATCAATTTCTCACCCCTATATATACCCTATAACATGTGATTCAGCCGTCATTCACCCAAAATATATTGTTTCTCTCAAGAAAAGCTAGGGTTTTCAATTGGGGATTCAAATCCAAGACTCAAATTCAAGCATCTCTCCGTCAATCTTCGTAGAATCAAGAACTAAGGTATGCACAGTGTTCATTCATGGATTCCTTTCATCCAAGAAGCCCAATAATCAAGTTTTAAATCTTGTATTGTGAATATTTTGTTGTAGGTTAATTATGTTCATGTGATTATGGTTGTATGATTCCCAAGTTGGAATCTTTATGTGTTGTTCATGAACCTATGCTAGTATATGGTCTGAAATATGTGAAATTAAGTTGAAATATGAAGTTTTGTGGTATTAATTTGATGGTCATGCCTATGCCCTTTGTCATGCATCCTAGATGTTTGATAAAATGCCTAAGAGAATAGAAATTATGCATTATAGCTTAATTGTGACCCAAGTGATAAGTGCATGCTTAACTCTATGACTAAGAATGACCCATGATATTGTGTGCATTATGAGTGGTTGAGGGAATATCCATGAGATTAGGTTAATGAAATTATGACATGTTTATATGTAATTCCATTCATGTACAAGACTATGATAACCATGTGCTTTATGAAATCCCCAAATTAATGTATTATGAATTGTTGATATTGGTCATGTGTTCAAGAAGTGTCATGTTATGTCAGTTTCATGCTATCGAGTCCTGAGGGTACTTGTACCCGACCATTTAGCTATGTGCCTAGAGCCAGTGTTATGTTTCATAATACTCTCAGTTAAGCCATGATCCTTAGAATTCAGTCAGTCTCATGACTCAGGAAAACTTTGTAAATTCAGTATCAGTCTAGTCCCACTCAGTAATCTCAGTGGCCTCAGTGGTCCCAGTAACTTCAGTACTCTCCGTCAGTCCTCAGATCTCAGTAGCATTCCGTCAGTCAATGAAACTCAGTGAACTCAGTTAAATTTCGCTAAACAATACCATTAGTATCAGTTTGGTTCAGTTAATCAGTTTAGTGTATATTTAGTTAGGAGTAGGATTCATCACCAAGTGAACCCAAGGTTGGGGACTCACCCGTTATTCAGTGGAGTGTGTGATCCTTAGAAGCAATCCTTGTATTCTAGAACTACGTAGCCAGCATAGTTTGAGATGCACCCTACACGTTTAGGAATTTATATATCTCATTTGAGTTTTCTACAAAGAGGGATTGACGGAAGAGCTCCCTGTCAGAGAGGGTATACTTATAGCTTGTCTTTACCCATGGCATGGTACTGACACCCTTCCAGCTGGGGTTACAGGCTAGAACCCACCAGTTCAGTTTTGGGGCATGTCGGTTAGATGATTACTTCCCACAGTCTCAATTTCAAATCCAGTTTCAGTAATAGAACTCATTTCAGTTCTACAGAAATCCAGGACTGTCAGATATAGTCAAATCAGTACAATGTGGAACCCAGCTA
This sequence comes from Capsicum annuum, assembly GCF_002878395.1. Lineage (NCBI taxonomy): Eukaryota > Viridiplantae > Streptophyta > Magnoliopsida > Solanales > Solanaceae > Capsicum > Capsicum annuum. The sequence continues at coordinate 148,816,168 of NC_061116.1, forward strand.
GTTCCATCAGTATCAGGACTGTCAGATACAGTCACTCATGTTATCAGTATTCAGACTTAGTAATCATGTTATCATGAACTGGGTTAATTGTATATTAATTATACGAAATCCATGTTATCAGTAATCAGTTTTAGGACTGTCAGATACAGACAATCAGATCAATTTTTCATAATTAGAACTGTCAGAAATAGTCATTCCTTTATTAGTAATATGACATTAGTTCCTCGGTATTTAGTAGACTCAGTCATTTGGTATCCCAGTATCAGTACTCAGATATCAGTAAATCCATATTATCAGAATTCATGAGTCAGCCTTATCACAATATCAGTTACAGTTACGTATTCATGCATGTATTCTCACGTTCATGTTATGCAGTCAGTTATTATTGTTCATGCATATGAACCTTTGCATTTAGCCTACCTCACTTGCATACCAGTATATTCAAAGTACTAACGTATTTGAGCTATGGTGCTTTATACCATAGGTTTAGAAACACGAGTTCCTGCGCATCCTTAGTACAGCTAGACTAGCAGTGACTCCTCATCATTCGAGGATAGAATGATTATTTTATTACTTTATTAGTTCAGTATGTTGGAGTTAGTTGGTGACATATCTCATCAACTCCACAGATTTCAGACAGCTTAGAGGCTTTCAAAATACAACATATTTTAGATAGTTTATCTCAATTTTGGGTATTGTCATACCCCACTACAGATATTTTTTTATATTCAGTATTAGTTCAGTTTTGAACCTTATGGCCCTAAAGCTTATATTCCACTTATTTACAATGTATTATTCAGTGCTCAATTACAGATATCAGTCATGGGTTAGCTTGTGGTCCTATGGGGTCATGAGCATCGTGTAGCATTTTGGGTATCAAATTTGGGCCGTTAAAAACTTGATATCAGAGCCTAAGGTTCAACAGTATCCTAGGAAGTATGAAAAGCCACATCTAGTAGAGTCTTGTACATGGGTGTGTTGTGCACCACACTTATGTTCAGGTGGCTATGAGATATTTTAGGAACAGTTTCCCTTCTTTACAGAACATGCCTCCCAAAGGGACTAACAAAAGGAGAACGGGAAATCAGTCAGCACCTCAGCCACTTCAGGCAGATCTTTTGGATGAGCATGTCTCTTATGCAGAATTTAGGACTACATTCACTACTCTAGCCAATTTAGTCGCAGTTTAAAGTGAATAGTCAGTTGCTGTTCCGGCCAACCCAGTAGCCAATTCAGCTACAGTCAGGATTTGGGACTTCACCAGAATGAATCCTCCCTTATTCTTAGGTTCTAGGTCTGATGAGGATCCACAAGAATTGCTCGACCAGGTTCAGAAAGTCACAGACATCACGGGAGTGACATCCAATTAGAATGCAAAGTTAGCCACTTATCAGCTACAAGATGTAGCCCATACGTGGTTCACGCGGTAGAAGGTAGACAGAGGTATAGATATAGAGCCCATAGAGTAGGAAGAGTTTGTTATAGCCTTCTTAGATAGATTATTCCCCTCGAGCAGAAAGAAACCAAACTATTAGAGTTCATCAACCTTATACAAGGCAGCATGCACGTAAAAGAGCATTCCCTCAAGTTTACTCAGTTAGCCAGATACGCTCCCAATGTAGTAGCAGACAGTAGATCCAAAATGAGTAAGTTTGTGTCTGGGATATCAGGTAGAGTGGTTAAGGAGTGCAGAACTACGATGTTGATTAAGGAGATAGGCATATCTAGGCTTATGGTCCATGCTTAGCAGATTGAGGAGCAGAAACTTAAGAAGAAGGAGAGGGAAAATAAGAGGGCCAGAACTGGTAGTTATAGTTTTTCTCAACCAGGGTCGCAGGGTATTAACCGTTCTCAGCATAGACAGAAGTTTCCAGCCCCAATTCCATCTTTAGCTAGTGCACCAGCACCAAGGTTCAGAAATGACCATAGAGATGAAGCGCCAGGCTCCAAGGCCCAGGGTAGTGATAGTAAGGTTTTTACTTGTCCGCTTTGTGAAGAGTATGGTAAGCATCATAAGGGTGTGTGTAGATCTGGCAGTAATATGTGTTTTAAATATGGAGAGTCAGGTCATAAGGTTCGAGTCTGTCCTAAACCTGGTCCTCAAAGTTAACATGGTCATCCATCAGCTCAGTCCAGTCACTCGAATCAGCAGGGTGCCAATTCCAATGCTATCAGTGGGCAACGACCAATCAAATTCTACGCACTTCAGTCCCAACAGGATCAGGAAAGTTCTCCTCATGCAGCCACTGGTATGTTACAAATCCTTCATTTACATGTTCTTGATTTTTTAGATTTGGGAGCTTCTTTTTCTTTTGTAACTCCTTGCATAGCAATCAACTTTAAGGTCAGACCAAATGTTAACAAGACCTTTTCCAATCTCTACCCTAGTGAGTCGGTCTAACACAGCCCGACAGGCATGCAATAACTATTCGGTTATGATATCTCAGAAATTTAGGCCTTCAGGTTCTAGTAGTAATAACAGTATATGTAGGAAATCAACAAGGGAAGGTGATTCCCAACCTATTCCTACCGCGATGCAAAGTGTTGTAATTCAACCCTCCCGATACTGATACATACTTCATGTCACAATTCCATGCACCCAGCTTATATTTTCATGCTTTCCAAAAAAATAGTATATGATTTAAGTTCCTAGTATGAGGAGTTTCGGCTTACTCTGTGTTACGAATAAAGTTCCATGAGTACAGAAACATCAAACTCAGGTCATACAGCTCATGACTCATGCACTCATGTTATTCTTTATAGTATGATTAGCCCACACGATTTATAACTTCACTCTTAGGGTTCAGTCAAACTCAGATTATATCACGTATACTCTCAGTTTAGATGTCTCGGTTAATCCGTAGTGTTAATTTTCCATTCCATAGGCCTCAGTTACAGCGTCAATCAGTAGTCAGTATTCAGTAAAGGACTAAGATAGTTCTGTAGAACCATGGCTTTCAGCTATCAGTTATTTAGCCATCAGAATTTAGTGTTGTTGTACCAGACTAAACCTCGTATATAGAAAACTAGCATTTAGTCCCTGTTATAGTCTTAGTTACGGTTACAGTCTCAACTACCGTCTTAGATACAATCTCAATACCAGTCCTAGTTAAGCCAGATCAGAAACTCAGTTCACTTTCTGGATTACCCGACCATGTCACTTTCAGTACCTCAGTTACAGAATATTTCTGAATTATGTCATATACTTGGTCTCACAATTTCAAGTAATACAATTTTTATAAATCCATGTCCAATCACCTCACATCACTCAGTCAGTCCTTACCTCTTTTCCATAATATTCTACAGCTTCAGGCTAGCCGTTCAGACTAAGTACAATTTAGTCTTATATGACAGCGTTCATCTATTAGTCATTCAGTTAATTATATAAATTAGTATATTTATGCATTTGTGCTCAACACTATGTGAACCTTTTCAGCAGTCTCAGTTGCAGTGCATAAGGTTTGGTCACTTTATCTTAGATGATGTTTCATAGGCCTTGCCTCTTAATACAAGAACCCCAACTATATAGCGATCTCCCATTCAGATGTCCAACTCAGACCAGGCCAAGATTCGCTTTCTCTCTATAGTCATTAGAACTCTATAGAAAGAGTGTCATAGAAATGCTCCAATCGAGTATAAGTTTTCAGCATGAGCTAGTCCGCAAAGCCAGTACTTCAATTTAGTAGTCAGAACAAAAAGTTCAGATGGTGTGGTTTCCTCATCTTTCCATCTAATCGCACTATTTGAAATCTCATGAATGTGATCATTCTAAGATGGACCAACTAGGTAGTTGAGTGTTCAACTTGGTTCATGTATCATGCCTTAGTTTTGTATCCCAGATATTCAGTCATGATTCAGTTCGTTGGTGCCCTGTGCATCATCCCAATTTTCCTCAGTATCGCAGTCAAGTCAGTATTTTTCTAGGGACCTAGTGTCCCAAGAGGGAGATACACTAAATTTCCCAAAACTTTCATGACATAAATATGCCACTCTTTTCTCATAACGAATCCAGTTTGGAGTAGTGGGTACCCATAGGTTGACCCTCTAGCTCCAATCTCGATCTTATGCCACGTATTCAAGGCACTTAGTTCAGATCACGATATTCAACTCATGTATCACGTTCCAGACCCAGTTACGTTCTCATGTTTTTGCTCTTACATACTTAGTAATTAAGCTTAGACTCAGCCCAAGGTAATAGTTTTTCTTAAGCTTATCCAGTTTCATGTTCAAGTTTTAGTTACAAATGTGGTATTTAGTTCCATGCTTGGTTTTTATTTCAAACTTGGTATCATTACCCTTACATATTCAGTCGCAAGTTTATGAGTTGGTTCAGTTATGTATTCACGAAACAAATATGCATAATCAGCTTATCAGTACTCTCAGTCATGTATTTATGTATCAGCTCAGTCATAAAATCATGCATCAGACATGCATGCTCAGTATGAATCTCAGTAATGTCAGTCAGGTAGCCATGTTTCAGCTGTTCACGTTCAGTATGTACTTTAGCTTATCATTTATCCCATCTAAATCAGTCTCATTTGAGGATGAATGTTTCCAAAAAGAGATATAATAATACCACATACTTCGAATAAGCTTTCCATCAATACCAAATTCTTCCAAATCCAATACCGAGGCGAAAAGTTAGAGCTATTTTAGTAAGACAGTGTGTCACCTGAGCCATCAATGCTTCACGGAGCCAGCCAAAATGTCAACCGTCAAAATCCAGTGAGCCTCATAGATTATAGCGCATCGCGCCAAGGCTCAAATTCAGAGTTGTCAAACTACAGTGACACAGCACGACAGCGCCGCATCGCGCCAGGGCTCTAGGTTGGGAAATTTTCACAAAATTAAAATACGCGTCCAAGGGTTAAAAGGATCAATTTCTCACCCCTATATAAACCCAATAACACATGATTCAGCCATAATTCACCCAAAATATATTGTTTCTCTCAAGTTTCTCTCAACAACAAGATAGGATTTTCAATTGGGGATTCAAATCCAAGACTCAAATTCAAGCATCTCTCCATCAATCTTCGCAGAATCAAGAACTAAGGTATGCACAGTGTTCATTCATGGATTTCTTTCATCCAAGAAGCCCAATAATCAAGTTTTAAATCTTGTATTATGAATATTTTGTTGTAGGTTGATTATGTTCATGTGATTATGCTTGTATGATTCCCAAGTTGGAATATTTATGTGTTATTCATAAACCTATGCTAGTATGTGGTCTGAAACATGTGAAACTAAGTTGAAATATAAAGTTTTGTGGTATTAATTTGATGGTCATGCCTATGCCCTAAGTCATGCATCCTAGATGTTTGATAAAATGCCTAAGAGAATAGAAATTATGCATTATAGCTTAATTGTGACCCAAGTGATAAGTGTATGCTTTAGCCTATGACTAAGAATGACTTCCATGATATTGTGTGCATTATGAATGGTTGAGGGAATGTCCATGAGATTAGGTTGATAAAAGTATGACATGTTTATATGTAATTCCATTCATGTACAAGACTATGATAACCATGTGCTTCATGAAATCCCCAAATTAATGTATTATGAATTGTTGATAGTGATCATGTGTTCAAGAAGTGTCATGTTCTGTCAGTTTCATGCTATCGAGTCTTGGGGGTACTTGTACCCGACCATTTAACTGTGTGCCTAGAGCCAGGGTTATGTTTTCACGATACTCTCAGTCAAGCCATGATCCTTAGAATTCAGTCAGTCTCATGACTCAGGAAAACATAGTAAATTGAGTATCAGTCTAGTCCTACTCAGTAATCTCGATGACCTCAGTGGTCCTAGTAACTTCAGTACTCTCCGTCAGTCCTCAGATCTCAATAGCATTCCATCAGTCAACGAAACTCATTGAACTCAGTTTAGCTCCACTAAACAATACCATTAGTATCAGTTTGGTTCATATAATCAGTTCAATGTCTATTCAGTTGGGAGTAGGATTCATCACCGAGTGAACCCAAGGATGGGGACTCACCTGTTATTCAGTGGAGGGTGTGATCCTTAGAAGCAATCCTTGTATTCCAGAACTACATAGCCAGTGTACGTTGAGATGCACCCTACGCATTTAGGGATTTATATATCTCATTTGAGTTTCCTACAAAGAGGGATTGACGGAAGAGCTCTTTGTCAGAGAGAGTATACTCATAGCCTGTCTTACCCGTGGCACGGTACTGACACCCTTTCAGTTGGGGTTACAGGTTAGACCCCACCAGTTTTGTTTTGGGGCATGTCGGTTAGATGATTACCTCCTACATTCTCAATTTCAGATTTAGTTTCACTAATAGAACTTATTTCAATTCTACAGAAATCTAGGACTGTCAAATACAGTTAAATCAGTACAATGCAGAACCCAACTAGTTTCATAAGTACCAGGACTGTCAGATGCAGTCGCTTATGTTATTAGTATTTAGACTCGGTAATCATGTTATCACAAACTTAGTTAATTGTATATTAATTATACGAAACCCATGTTATCAGTAATCAATTTCAGGACTGTCAGATACGGTCAATCAGACCAGTTCTTCATAATTAGAACTGTCAGAAACAGTCATTCCTTTATTAGTAATATGACATTAGTTCCTCAGTATTCAGTAGACTCAGTCATTCGGTATCCCAGTATCAGTACTCATATATCAATAAATCCACATTATCAGAATTCATGAGCCAGCATTATGACGATCTCAGTTACAGTTACGTATTCATGCATGTATTCTCACGGTCATGTTATACAGTCAGTTATTATTTTTCATGCATTTAAACCTTTGCATTTAGCCTACCTCACTTACATACCAGTACATTCAAAGTACTGATGTAATTGCGCTATAGTGTTTTATACCATAGGTTTAGAAGTACGAGCTCCCGAGCATCCTTTGTAGGTCAGATATTCAGCAGCCAGACTAGCAGTGAGTCCTTATCATTCAAGAATAGAATAATTATTTTATTGCTTTATTATTTTAGTATGTCGGAGTTAGTTGGAGACATGTCTCATCAACTTCACAGTTTTCAATCAGCTTAGAGGCTTTCAGACTACAGCATATTCCAGGCAGTTTATCTCAGTTTTGGGTATTGTCGTACCCCACTAAAGACATTGTTTTATATTCAGTATTAGTTCAGTTTTAAACCTTATGGCCTTACAACTTATATTCCACATATTTATAATGTATTATTTAGTGCTCAGTTATAGATATCATTCATGGATTAGCTTGTGGTCCTTCGGGGTCATGAGCAACGTGTAGCATTTCGGGTACCAGATTTGGGGCGTTATAAGTAGGATTCAGCACTGAGTGAGCCAAAGGATGGGAACTCACTTGCGAATAGAGGGTGTGATTCTTAGAAGCAATCCTTGCACTCCAGAACTACATAGCTTACATAGGTTGAGACATCAAACCTGGTAGATGGGGGTAGATGAGGTGGCTTAACCTATTATATGAGGGTCCCACCATTCTCCTTAGAGTACCTGTTAGATGACGGAATAAGTTTGTCCTTATCAGTGGCGCAATATTGACACCCTACCAATTGGGGTTACAGATTGGAATTATACTATCTCATTCGGGGCATATCGGTTAGATCACTACTTCCCACAATTACAGCCTCAATCTCAGTCTCTGTAATAAAACTCAAATAGTTCTATAGAATTTAGGACTGTTAGATACAGTCACCCAGTTCAGTATGGAACTCAACTAGTTCTATTAAAAATAGGACTGTCAGGCACAGTCACAGATAATAGTATATCAGTTATACGAAACTTATATTTTTAGTATTCAGATTCAGTGATGTCATGATCTCAATTATAGTTCACGTATTCGTGCATGTATTCTCACGTTTATGTTATTTAGTCAGTTAGTATTGTTCATGTATATAAACCCCTTGCATTCAGCCTACCTCTCTTACATACTAGTATATTCAAATGTACTGATGGATTTGTGATATGGTGTTTTAAACTATAGGTTCAGAAGCACGAGCTCCAGAGTATCCTTACTAGGTCAGACGTTCAACAGCCAGACTAGTGGTAAATCCTCATCATTCGAGGATAGCATTATTATTTTATTACTTTATTATTTTAGTAGTCCAGAGTTAGTTAGGGACATGTCCCATCAACTCCATAGTTTTAGACAGTTTAGAGGCTTTCAAACTAGCATGTTCAGACTATAACATGTTCAGACAATTATTTCAGTTTTGTTTTGGTATTGATATATCATATCTCCAGTTATTATGTTTTATCAGATTTTTGAACCTTATGTCCTTTCAGCCTTTTATTTCATATTTATACAGTATGTTATCCAGTGCTTAGTTACAAATATTAGTCATGGGTTAGCTTGTGATTCTTTGGGGTCATGAGCACCGTGTGGAATTTTGAGTACCAGATTCGGGGCGTTACAAACTTAGTATCAGAGCCTAAGGTTCAATAGTGTCCTAGAAAGTCTGAAAGCCACATCTAGTAGAGTCTTGTGCATTGGTGTGTTGCGCACCACATTTATATAGAGGAGGCTATAAGATATATTAGGAACAGTTTCCCTTCTTTCAGTGTTCATGTCATACAAGTGAGCATGAGCTCAAATTTAAATCTCATTCTAATTTGTTTCTCTCTTTCTTCTACAGAACATGCCTCCCAAGAGAAGAAATAGAAATCAGTCAGCTCCTCAGTCTGTCCAAGCAGATCCCTTGGACGAATATATTTCTCATGCAGAGTTCAGAGCTGTATTCACTACTCTTGCTAATTCAGTTGCTGCCCAGAATGAATGACCAGCTGTCGTTCCGACCAACCCAGTGGCCAATTCAGCTACAGCGAGAATTCAGGACTTCACCTGAATAAATCCTTCATCCTTTTTCAGGTCTAAGTTAGACGAGGACCTCAAGAATTCTTTGATTAGGTTCAGAAGGTTACAGATATCATGGGGGTATCAGCCATTGAGAGTGCTGACCTAGCTGCATATTAGTTACAGGATGTGGCTCACACATGGTTCAAATAGTGGAAAGCAGAGAGGGCTGGTGATGCAGGGCCTATAGAGTGAGGGGCGTTTGCCACTGCTTTTCTTGTTAGATTATTTTCTCTAGAGCTAAGAGAAGCTAAGGTGTTAGAGTTTATCAACCTCAGGCAAGGCAACATGACAGTGAAAGAGTATTCTCTTAAGTTTACTCAATTAGCTAGATATGCTCCTCATGTAGTGGAAGATAACAGGGCTAAGATAAGTAAGTTTGTTTTTGGGATGAATGATAGTGTGGTCAATGAGTGTAGATCTGCAATGTTGATTAGTAAGATAGACAAAGCCAGGCTTATGATCTATGCTCAACAGATAGAAGAGCAGAAGATTAAGATGAGAGAGAAGTAGAATAAGAGAGCAAGGACAGGTAGTTTTAACATTGCTCAGCCTATGTCAGAGGGTAGAAGTCGTTCTCAATTTTGCCCAAAGTCAACCGTTCTAGCTCCTTCCTCAGTCAGTGCTCCAGTGCTGAAATTCAAAGACGAAAACAGAGATAGGGCACCAGGCTCTAAGTCTTAAGGCAGTGTTAACAGTGCCCAAACCTATCCTCTTTGTCGGACATGTGGCAAGCACCATCAGGGTACTTGTAGAGCTGGCAGTGATGTTTGCTTCAGATGAGGTAAGCCAGGCCATAGAGTCAGAGATTTTCCCCATCCAGGTCCTCAGTGTCAGTGTAATCTCTCTCCAGCCCAGTTCGATTGCCCGAATCAGCAGGGTACCTCTTTCATTGCTACCAGTGGGCAACGCCCAAACAGACTTTATTCTCTTCAGTCCCAATAGGATCAGGAAAATTCTTCAGATGTGTTTACTGGTATGTTACAGATCTTTTATGGATATATTTACGCCTTGCTAGATTCAGGAGCTTCTTTGTCTTTTGTTACTCCCTATATAGCAATTAATTTCGGAGTCAGTCCCAAAATTCTAACAGAACCCTTTTCAGTCTCTACCCTAGTGGGTAAAACTATTATACCCCAATGGGTATACAAGAACTGTCCGGTTATGGTATCTCAGAAAGTCACTACAGTAGACTTAGTCGAATTAGAGATGACTAATTTTGATATTATTCTCGGCATGGATTGGATTCATTCCTGCTATGCCACAGTCGAATGCAAAAATAGAGTTGTCCAGTTTCAGTTTCTGTATGAACCTGTCCTAGAGTGGAGGGGTAGTACTTTAATTTTTAGAGGTCATTTTGTTTCCTACCTTCAGGCAAGGAAAATGATATCTAAAGGATGTGTCTATCATCTTGTTCGCGTTAAGGACACTAGTTCTGAAACTCCCAGTCTCGAATCAATCCTAGTCGTGAATGAATATTCAGATGTCTTTCCTGAAGATCTTCTAGGAATTCCTCCCGAAAGGGAAATAGACTTCAGCATTGATCTTCTTCCAGATACTCAGCCTATATCTATTTCACCAAACAGAATGGCACTAACAAAACTCAGAGAATTAAAGGAGCAATTGAAGGATCTCTTAGATAAGGGATTCACCATGCCCAATGTGTCCCCGTAAGGCGCACCAATATTATTCGTGTGCAAGAAAGATGATTCTCTCAAAATGTTTAAAAACTACCATCAGCTCAATAAAGTCACCATCAAGAACAAGTATCCACTTCCCAAAATTGATGACTTGTTCGATCAACTTCAAGGTTTCAGCTATTTTTCTAAGATAGACCTCAGATCAGACTATCATCAGCTCAGGGTTAGAGAATGTGATATTCCAAAAATAGCTTTCTGTACTTGCTATGGTCACTTTAAATTTTTAGTCATGTCCTTTGGTCTTACCAATTCCCCAGCAACCTTTATGGACTTGATGAACCGTGTGTTCAAGAAGTACTTGGACACGTTCATTATAGTCTTCATAAATGACATTCTTGTCTATTCCCACAGTGAGTGTGATCATGTAGACCATCTCAGAATAGTATTGCTAACTCTCATAAATCATCAGTTGTTTGCTAAATTCAGTAAGTGTAAATTCTGGTTAAGGTTAGTAGCATTCCTTAGTCATATCATCTCTAGTGATGGCATTAGAGTTGATCATCAAAAGAATGAAGCAGTAAGAAACTGGCCCAGACCCATATCTCCATCAGATTTCAGGAGTTTCATGGGTTTGGCTGGATATTATAGATGGTTTGTTGAGGGATTTTCTTCTATTATATCCCCTATGTCCAGATTGAATCATAAGAAGGTTCAGTTTCAGTGGTCAAATTCATGCGAAAAGAGTTTTCAGGAGTTGAAGACTCGACTCACCTCAGCTCCAGTTTTGACTCTTCCAAATGGTTCAGATGGATTCGTAGTGTACTGTGATGCATCCAGAGTAGGTTTGGGTTGTGTCCTCATGCAACATGGTAAGGTCATAGCCTACGCCTCCAGACAGCTTAAACCTCATGAGAAGAATTATCCGACTCATGATCTTGAGTTAGTAGCCGTAGTTTTTGCCTTAGAGATTTGGAGGCATTACTTGTACGGTGTTCATATAGATGTGCTCACAGATCATAAGAGCCTTTAGTATGTATTTCTCAGAAAGACCTTAATCTTTGCCAGAGAAGTGGTTAGAGCTCTTGAGAGATTATGAAATGAGTGTCCTTTATCATTCGATCAACGCCAATGTAGTGGCCGATGCTCTCAGTAAACTGTCCATGGGTAGTGTTGCTCATGTTGAGGATAGTAAGAAGAAGTTAACTCAGGAAGTCCATCATCTTTCTAGAATAGGTGTCCGCTTAGTCGATTCAGCTGAAGGTAGTATATGGATTCAGAACAGTTCAAAATCATCTCTAGTATCCGAGGTGAAAGAGAAGACAGATAGAGATCCCAATCTTCTTAAGTTGAAAGAGTCGGTCAGAGATTAAAAGGTAGAGGTTTTCTCCCAAGGGGGAGATGGTGTTCTCCATTGTCAAGGTCGTCTGTGTGTTCCAGGTGTAGATGACTTGAGGCAATGAATTCTTGCAGAAGTGTATGGTGCGCGCTACTCTATTCATCTAGGGGCCACTAAGATGTACCGCGACTTACGGGAGATCTATTGGTGGAGTGGGATGAAGAAAGATGTTGCAGAATTTGTAGCTAAGTGCTCTACATGTCAGCAGGTTAAGATAGAGCATCAGAATCCTAGTGGGTCCATGCAAGAGTTCAGTATTCCTACTTGGAAGTGGGAACAAGTGAACATGGATTTTGTGATAGGTTTGCCTCGTACTCATCGTCAGCATGATTCAGTTTGCGTCATTATAGATAGGATAACCAAACTGCTCATTTCCTTCCAATCCATACCTCTTATTCAGCCGAGGATTACGCCAGACTCTATATCAGGGAGTTGGTCAAATTGCACGGTGTTCTGTTGTCTATTATTTCAGACAGAGGTACCCAGTTCACCTCTCACTTCTGGAAAGCATTCCAAAAGGGTCTTGGTACCTAAGTTCATCACAGTACAGCCTTTCATCCTCAGACAGATGGTCAAACATAAAGGACCATTCAAACCTTAAAAGATATGCTAAGGGCGTGTTTAATTAATTTCAAGGGGAGTTGGGATGACCATTTGCCTTTTATTGAGTTTGCATACAACAATAGCTATCATCCCAGTACTCATATGGCTCAATTTGAAGCTCTCTATGGTAGGAGGTACAGACCTCCAATCGGTTGGTTCGAAGTGGGTGAGGCCGCAGTACTAGGGCCTGACTTGGTATTCGACACCTTAGAGAAAGTTCAGTTGATCAGAGAAAGACTCCAGGCTGCTCAGAGCCGACAGAAGTCTTATGCAGATGTGTGCAGAAAGGATCTCGAGTTTAAGATTCGTGATTATGTGTACTTGAAAAGCTCTCCCATGAAGGGAGTGAAGCGATTCGGCAATAAGGGAAAGCTCATCTCTCGATATATCTGTCCCTTCAAAATTCTTAGTCGTTTCAGCAAGGTAGCTTATGATCTCGAATTGCCTTCAGATCTAGCCTCATTTCATCCAGTGTTCCATGTCTCCTTACTAAAGAAGTGCATAGGTGACCTAGCAGTTGTAGTCCCGATAGAGGGCTTAGACATTCAGAACAACCTCTCTGATGAAGAGATTCCAGTCGAAAATCTTGACTACCAGACTCGTAGACTGAGGAACAAAGAAGTCCCACTAGTCAAAGTTCTTTGGCGAAATCAGTCCATTGAGGGAGCTACTAGGGAAGCAGAAGAAGACATGCGGACCAAGTATCCTCACCTCTTCTCCGCAAACTCAGACTTAGCCCAAGGTAATAGCTTTCCTTAAGCTTATTCAAATTCATGTTCAGATTTCAATTATAAATTTGGTATCAAATACCCTTGGACATTCATTCATATGTTCATGTATCATGTCAGTCACGTATTCATGCATCAGATATGCATTCTCATGATGAGAAACTCAGTTTCTTAGTAATTTCAGTCATGCATTCATGAAGACTATCCGTCACATATCCATGCATCAGAAGCATATTCAGTATGAGATTTCAGTAGATCAGGAGTTCCAGTCATATAGACATGTTCAAATGTTCACGTCCCTTAAGTAAGACCAGTCTATCAGTTTTCCCAGTCTAATCAGTCCCATTCGAGGATGAATGTTCCCAAAGGCAAGATATTGTAATACCCTAAACTTTCTTTAAGTCAAATCTAGTCTCCAGAAGAGTTAGTGATTACTTCCTAAATGATTAATGTTTAAATCAGTTCCCAACGATACCAATTTCGTCCAAATCCAGTATCAGAGTAAAAAGTTATAGACGTTTTACAAAGAATGGTCGGAACTGCCCAAAATTGACGGTCAGGCCGACGGAACGTCGAGTTAGCGATGGACCGTTGTCCAAGCCATTGCAGTCGAGGTAGTGAACCGGCTTCTGGTTAAGTGCGATGGCCAGGACTGACGGACTATCGAGCTAGCGACAGACCATCGTCCAAACCGTCACAGACGAAGCAGAAGTTAGATTCTGGCCAAGTGCGACGGTCAGGATCGACGGACCGTCGAGCCAGCGATGGGTAGTCGCCACTTTCGATGAGCGATTTTAAGCCATTTTTAAAAGGGTATTTGCGTCTTTTTCACCCTTTTTGACCCCTAATTATACCAAACCAGAGATCATAACTTCATTATTTATCTACAACACCGAATAACGGTTTCTCTCAAAGATCAATCCTCAAGAACAAGAAACCCTAGGTATCTAATTCCAAGGCAAAAATTCAAGCTTTCCTCCACCAATCTTCAAGAAATCATCCAACCAGGTATGTTAAGTGTTGATTCATGGGTTCCTTTCACCCATGAAGCTCAAGAAACCCTTTTTGAAAAATAAACTTCGGATTTCATAGTATGAATTGAATTATATCCATGTTTATGTTGTTTTTTTATTTCCAAGTTGAAGTCTTTAATGACTATCCTGAAAATATGTTAGTATGTGGTTGAAATTCTTGCATTGAAAGTGTAAAATATTGTCATGATGTATTATTTCAATATTCATGCCTAAGCCTAAAGATATGCATTCAAGGTGTTTGATAAAATGCCTAAAAGAATAGGAATTATGCCTTATGACTCATTTGTGACAAAAATTGATGAATCCATGTTTCTCCCTTATATTTGATATGACAACCACGTTATTTTTATGCTTTGTAATGGATTGACGTAATGCTCATGAGATTAGGCTTATGAAATTATGATATGTTTACATGCATTCCTATTCATGTATAAACTTATAGCATGTGAATACTTCATGAAAATCCCCAATGATTGTACTATGAATTGTTGACTATGGTCATGTGTCAAGAAGTGTCATGTTCTGTCAGTTTCATGCTATCGAGTCCTGGGGGTACTTGTACTCGAAAATTTAGTTGTGTGCCTAGAGCTAGTGTCAGTTTTTAAGATACTCTCAGTCAAGCCATGATCAGTAGAATTCAGTCAGTCTCATGACTCAGGAAAACTCAGTAATCTTAGTAATCTCAGTAACCTCAGTCAGTTATCAAATCTCAGTAATATTCCATCAGTCAACGAAACTCAGTGAACTCAGTCCAGTTAGTTCAGTATAATTAATTCAGTGTCTAATCATAGTGTCTAATCATATGGGAGTAGGATTCAACACCAAGTGAGCCCAAGGATGAGAACTCATCTGCGAGTAAAGGGTGTGATTCTTAGAAGCAATCCTTGCGCTCCAGAACTACGTAGCCAGTGTAGGTTGAGACATCAAACCTGCTAGATAAGTGTAGATGAGGTGGCTTAACCTGTTATATGAGGGTCCCATCGTTCTCGTTAGAGTACCTGTTAGATGAGGGATTACTCACAGCTTGTCCTTACTAGTGGCGCGGTATTGACACCCTTCTAATTGGGGTTACAGATTAGACCCCAACTCAATTATATTATCTCATTTGGGGCATGTAGGTTAGATGACTACTTCCCACAGTTACAGTCTCAGTAATAGAACTCAGACAGTTCTACGAAATTCAGGATTGTCAGATATAGTCACCCTGCTCAGTATGGAACTCAGCTAGTTCTATCAAAAACAGGACTGTTAGGCATAGTCATTCAGATAATAGTATATCAGTTATACGAAACTTATGTTATCAGTATTCAGATTCAGTGATGTCATGATATCAGTTACAGTTCATGTATTCGTGCATGTATTCTCACGTTTATGTTATTTAGTCAGTTAGTATTGTTCATGCATATAAACCCCTTGCATTCAGCCTACCTCACTTGCATACTAGTACATTCAAACGTACTAACACATTTGTGCTATGGTGTTTTAAACCATAGGTTTAGAAGCACGAGCTCCAGAGCATCCTTTGTAGGTCAGATATTCAACAGCCAGACTAGCAGTAAGTCCTCATCATTCGAGGATAGCATGATTATTGTATTACTTTATTATTTCAGTAGTCCGAAGTTAGTTGGGGATACGACCCATTAACACCACCATTTTAGATAGTTTAGAGGCTTTCAGACTAGCATGTTCAGACTATAGCATGTTCAGACAGTTATTTCAATTTTGTTTTGGTATTGATATACCGTATTTATTTCAATTTTGTTTTGGTATTGATATACCGTATCTCCAGATGTTATGTTTTATCATATTTTTGAACCTTATGGCCTTTCAACCTTTTATTCTATATTTACACAGTATGTTATGCAATACTCAGTTACAGATATCAGTCATGGGTTAGCTTATGGTCCTTCGAGGTCATGAGCACAGTGTGGCATTCCGAGTACCAGATTCGAGGCGTTACACATGAGGACAAAATCTAATTGCCAATTTAAGGACAAAACCATGCACATTCAGGCTAACGTATTTTTTATCCTCAACTTAGAAAGGATGCACAACCAAAATCAATATTTCGTAGCGGCACAAATTGTTTTACGCCCTATCAGGTATAGATTGGAACCAACAAATGCGAGCAAAGAAAACAGAACTAAGGCTCACAAGTTTTACGAGCTCGATGCCCTTTCAGAAAATGAAACAAATTGTCATTTTCAGCATTGTCTTAATAGATTTCAAAGTCACAGAAAAATGCTAAGCCCATGGCCATCAAATTGATTCTGTACACAGTATGTGAGAAAAAAATTTACAACTAACTTCAACACATAATTTAACTTGAAAATAAGTCAACATTTTGTGTTATTATATTTTTTTGAAAACAGTTTCCATGCCTAATTAAAGGCTGCCAGGGTCTTGTAACCACACGGACGATCATAGGGAAAATTAAAAAAGCTATTAACTAGTTCAAAATACTCAAACCAACGTCACAAATAACTTTAAACGTCCAGCTACATAGATTTGAACGCTTAGAGCCTCTTAGAGCTTTATTTGTCAAACTAAAGAATTTTAACATTTAAGGAGAGAAAACTGGTTCTTAAACACGAAATCAAACGGACTCTTACGAGACATACAAGGAAGATAATTTACAGGAACAAAACTAAGAGCAGAACAAGATATTTTAGCTAATCTTTTCGTTCTACGCCATTTTCAGACAAGGACGTGAAAGGAAGTTGAATATTTAAAAACAAGCTTGACCTGTTCAGCTAAAATAACACTGCCCAGGGACACTTTGGAGCAACACAGATTATCCGACCATTTTTTTTACAAAGTTTGAGTGAGTAGAATGACTTAAAGGCCTAAATACAGTGATGTAGTCATGTAAGAAAACTCATCATAGGCATCTATTAGTGGTGAAGAAATCATGCAGCCTCTCACGAGTATCTGGACAACATTCTGGAATACTAATACAAAGAAAATAGATTAACAAGAGTAATTACTAATAACAAAAACTTCTAAATGATTCATCCTAGAAAATGTCCCCAAAGCCTACTATTTAACAACTGGGAATAATACTCATCCTAAAAAAATGAATAAATTCCATTAACAAGGGGAGAACAATAAAATAACAGAGTTAATGCGATAGGGAGGACTCACAATTATTCATATAATTGAAACTTTAAGTTACAACTTTCATATTCCTGTTATGTAAAAAAGCAGTAATCTGCATTAAAAACTTAGTCCCATTTCAAACTTTTTTAAAAACCGGCATAGCGTCCTTCTTCAAATTTGGAAGCTGAAAGTGTTCACAAATGTATAGTAAACCAAGGAGATAACAAGGTAGCTGCCGTCACGACTATTCTTCCATAAATTCCACAATGGACAATCAAACATACTTATGGCAACTAGTCTTCCATAAATTTCACAATGGACAACCAAACATACTTAGAGTTAAGATATTCTAGAGCCCTTTCATGATGAAATAAATGCTGTTAGCATCTTACAAACACAATATCCAAACAAAGACGTAGCTAAACTACCAGCATCAAACTGATTCACACAGTTTATGTATTTGACAACTAAAACGAACTAGAATAGTATGTTAATGAACTTTGTGACTAAGGAATTATAATCAGCCAATACATACAAACACGTTGACATATCACAAATAATCGAGAAAGGGAAAGAAGTTCTACTAAATTTGAGGGACATTTAACCAATGACGAAATTTATGTATCTATGTTTCAGAAGGATCAAGAATGTTGAATAAGGGAGGGGTCAGCTTCAGATTTTTTAAAATGATAACCTGAACTATAAGTGAGTTTGACAGATTTATTTAAAGATTCATCAAAACAGATAATTTGTGAAATAAGAATTCCGTTTTAGTGAATCATTTACATTTTATGCTACTTTTGACAGTGATTCAAACCCATATTATCAACCAACCATACACTCATATGTTCACATATAAGCAACCCTTATGGCAATAAACTAGATGAGATGACCAATAAACATGGCTTGATAATTCTTACGAAATCAAACAAAAATAAAGAGCTTCAATATACAGTGAAACACTTTCCCAAAACTTAAGGCTTGATGACCTGACCTGTTTTCACGCTAAGTTAGAAACTAAAATCATGTATAAGTAAAGGGTTATCCGCTATCCCAAAACGGCACCAATTTGTTGTCATCTTTAGGTGTTCAAGCAAAAGAAGTTACAATATTCCCTAATGAACAGCCAAGAATATATAAAGTTTTAAACTATTCAAAATATTTTTTGGACAAAATTAACGCTGTCAGGACCTTATGAACAGACAATCCGAATAGGAACACATCTAAGTCACTATTGCGACGTTAAGGCAGCCAACATCGAAATAAACCCAAAACAATATACTAATCCAAAAGAAAGTCATCACCAACTTAAAAAGTCCATACTCTATGTTCATTTTTTACATATTTAAAGGATATACTACAGTAAATAGAGAATACCAACGGGATTGAATAAGCAAAAATTCAACAAGAAACAAACTAAAAGGCTACTGAGGGACTATATTTATTTATAGAAAACTGAAATGGAAGTAGTAATATGAACTAATTTTTTGCTAGTTGACACTTCTTACTTGGTCCCTTCTGATGATTCTTTTTTTATCATCCCTCCACAAGAAAATAGGAACCCAAAGAGCTCCTTTTATAGACAAACTTGAGGAATTTTTTCAACTTTTTGGACTAAAAAGCTTGAATTCAAAATTTAAAACCTTGAGAATCTCAATTACAGAAAATGACCAGTAAAAGCTAAATTTTCACCCCTTTTTGAGATAGATGTGAATGGAAAAAGCTGTTTGAAGGTGAGAGAATTGGAACCACCAAATTTAAAGAATAACAACCTCAAATCTGGTGGTTCTTCACCCCTCTCACCTTTTCAGTCGCAACAGAGGTGTTAAGAGTGTTTTGGGAAATTGATTTGATTTTAAAAATAAGGGATGGAAAGGATATAAAGTTGATGGATAAGCTTTCATGTTGATGGAAGCAGGGGGAAAGGGAAGAGGGAAGGTTGAGGACTATCGAAATTGCTATTATCTGATGGTCCAAGGAGAAATCAGTGTTGGAAAAGATAAAAGGGGAGCTGACTGATGCTTATGGTTGCATTCTGGTTAGAAGAAATGAGAAACTCAAAGAGGAGAAAGATGGAAGATTTAAACAGGTTTTGGGCCGGGTTATGGTCTAATTGGGTTGGGGCAGGGATGATTTTGGCTAGTTTAGTTGGGTTGGAAATTATTTTTAAAAATTACACAAATACATAATTTATGTTTTCAATATTACAAAAAATCTCAACTCCATAAACATATTACAAAAATTTCAAGATGTACATAGACTTCTATGTATATGTCGGCTATGTTATACATATTAATAGAAAAAGAGAGTAAAGTAATTAAAAAAGTGGGAGAGAGTGTAATTACTTTCAAAAGGGTTGGTATTTATGTTATTTATACGAATTATTTTAGGTAAAAGGAATTTTGGGCTGGTCTTTATTATACTTTAAAGGCTGAAATTAATTTTAAAGTTATTGCCCAATCGGACAAGTTAATTAATCTAATTTTTCAAATGATTTCACTTGACTAATAATAGAGTGAATTTTGCAAAAAATATAATAATATAGTAATTATTATGTTAATACGCTAACATATATTCATTTATTCATTTTAAAAGATAGTGGAATGATAATTTAAAATATATTTATTAATTTATTTTTAATTAAATTTGTAAGATGTGATGTTAATAAGAAAACATAATTTTCAAACTGTTAACGTCAAAATATATTTTAATATAAATAAATAAATAAATATATATATATATATATATATATATATATATTCAAAAATCCTAAGCATCGAGAAATTAATTTTATGAAAAAAGCAGAGCCAAAATTGGGTGTCAACAATCCTTTAGGGAACCCTTAGCAAGCCTATTGCATGCACCCTTAAATAAGGATAAGGACAAACTTATTGTTAGCAGTCTTATTGTCAGCGGCAAATGGGATATTTTCTCCATAGACTACCCATTACCTAAGCATATTACTGATGCCATCTATGCCTCTTTCACTCTTGAAATACGAACCTGAGGGACAAGAGGAGATTCTCCTTTACTACCAATGATAGCTTCTCCACTCGGGTAGCATACCTCTATCTCCTAAATAACACCTCAAACCTCTAGATCAAATTGGGAATTATAAATGGATTTGGAAACTAAAGTGTCCCAACAAAATGAAATTTTTTATTTGGTTGTGCTATCACAAACGACTCCCTAAAAGCTCCTATCTAAACCATATAGTATTACAGGTAGACTGTAAAACCCCACAAAATGCTTAGCTTAATTCAATCCTTTAAGCTTGTTAAGGGTCCCAGACTTAGAAAATTTAGTGTTATTTTAGCCTTCGAAAGTTGACAATCTTATTTCGCGATCTTTACGTTCCTTAAATATTGATATTTGAGTTAATTCATGATCAGGAATATCATTAGGTGTTTCCGAACAAGTTTTGGATTTTTTGAACCTCATTTGAAACACCTTTAGAATCCTAAACCAGTAAGTCAACGCGATCTTGACGCATCGAGTCGACTATCGCATTGATAAATATTTTCCCCAGCTTAGCATTAAATTCTAGTGAACCGACACAGACTCAATGCGGTGCGTTGGCTATTGTGTCGATGCTAATGATGCGGTGCGTCAGTCTGTGCGTCGATGGTTTAGTTTACAGTCATTAAAAAGCCTCATTCGCAGGGTTAATTAAGTCTTTTTCCCACATCCTTCAGCCCCCATAATACGAAATTCAGCCCCAATTCACTAAAATGTACTTACTTTCTCTCAAATCTTCTCAAGAACAAGCCTAAGGGTTTCTAATTCAAGATTCAAATCTCAAGGATTGCACCATTAATTTTCTCAAAATCAAGCATCAAGGTATGTGAAGTGTTCATCCAAGGGTCCCTTCCACCCTTGGAGTCCAAGAAACTATTTTTAAAACTTCAAGTTTATGGATTTCATGAATTCCATGTTGGGTTTGATTAAGTTCATGTTTAAAACTGTCCGATTATGATATCTCAGGAAATCAGACTTCCCAATTTCAGTAGTAATATTAGTATGTGTAGAAAAGTAATAGGTAGGAATGATGCCCAACCAGTATTTACCTCAGTTCAAAGTTTTATACTACATTCATAACGATACCTACGCATGTTTTACTTCTTAGCTCCATGAACAATCTTATATTCACGCATTTTCCATAGAATCGCATGCATTTCCTGTTCTTAGTATGAGAAGTTCCAGTTCACTCAGTAGTACGAATCATGATCCATGAACACAGAAACTCCAGACATGGGTCATGCAGCTCATGACACATGTGCCCATGTCATGATTTACAGTATGCTCAGTTCATATAACCTATGCTCCACGCCTAATGATCAGCCAAACTTAGATTATTTCACGTATATCCTCGGTTTAGATCTCTTGGTGAATCCATGATGTTGATGTTCAATCCCTCAGGCCTCAGTTACAGTGTTAGTTCAGTACTCAGTAACCAGTATTTAGTCTCAGAATTCAGTAAATAACTCAGATAGTTCTATGGAACCATGGCTATTAGTTATCAAATACTTAGCCACCAAAATTCAATACTTCAGTTACAATCTTAAATATCTGTCACTCAGTTATCAGAACTTAGTATTCAGTTCCAGTAAGAGTCCCAGTTATAGTATCAATTACAGTCTCAGTTACCATCTTAGTTACAGTCTCAGTCCCAGTCCTTGTCTAGCAATCAAATCAGTAACTCAATTCAGTTTCAGGTTTGCTCGACCATAGAGTACAATTATCAATTACTCAGTTATTAGTATTTAAATACCTCAGTTTACAAAATATTTCAGAACCATGTTATACGTTTGGTCTTGTATTCTCAAATAATACAAATTTCATAAATTCATGCTCAGTTATGTAATATTACCTAGTCAGTCCTTACCTCGTATACATGATACTCTACAGTTTCAGTCCAGTTATTTAGACTAAGTACAGTTCAGTCTTGCAGACCCAGTATTCAGCTATCAGTCATTCAGTTGATCAGATAAGTTAGTATACTTATGCATTCATCCGCAGCGCCTATGCGAATATTTTTCAGTAGTCCCAAGTGAAGTATTATACTAGGATGGAGAGTATAGTTGAGAGAGTATTTAAGGGATATGTCTAAGCTTAAAAATTTATAGCTGTAGTGCATAGTCTTAGTCACTCTATCTTAGATGATGATTCCTAGGCCTCGCCTCATATTACAGAATTCTAGCCACATTATGATATCTTATTTAGACAATGCCAAGTTTTCCTTGCTCCCTAAATTTACTGGCAACTCAATAAAAAGAGTGTCAAAGAAAAGCTCCACTTGAGAATAAGTTTTTAGTATGAGTTAGTCCGTAAAGCCAGTAATTCAGTTTAGCAGTCAGACGGATAAATTCGTGTGGTGTGGTTTTCTATCTTTCCATCTAGTCGCACTATCTGAAGTCTCATGAATGTAACTATTTTAAGATGGACCAAATAGGTAGTTGTATGTTTAGCTCAGTTCATGTATCATGTCTCAGTTTCAGGCCCCAAATATTCAGTCATGATTCAGTTTGTAGGTGTTTTATGCATCGCCCCAGTTTTCCCTAGTATCTCAGCCAAGTCAGTATTCTTCGAGGGATAAAATGTCCCAAGGGGGAGATGCACTATAACCCCGAGCTTTTATGACCTAAACCTCCCAGTTCTCTTTATGTAACGAATCCAGTTTGGAGTGGTGGGTACTCATAAGTTGACACTCAAGTTCTAATCTCAGCCGTAAGCCACATATTCAAGGGACTCAGTTCAGTTCATGATATTCAGTTTAAGTATCACATTCCAGTCTCAGTACTATTCTTATGTTCCCATTCATGCATGTTCAGTAAAGGATCTCGAGCTTGAGATTGGAATTTTGTACTTCTAAAAATCTCTCCTATGAAAGGACTGAAGCATTTTGGCAAGAAGGGGAAGCTCAGTCCCTGATATATCGGTCCTTACCGAATTCTCAGCCATTTTGGAAAGGTAGCTTACAAGCTTGAGTTGCCTTTAGATCCATCCTCAGTCCATCCAGTGTTTCATGTCTCTTTTCTAAAGAAATACATAGGTGACCCATCAGCTATAGTCCCCATAGAGGGCATAGATATTCAGAATAGCCTCTCTTACGAAGTGATTTCAGTCAAAATCCTTGACTATCAGATTTACAGACTAAGGAACAAAGAAGTCCCTCTAGTTAAAGTTCTTTGGCGGAATCAGTCCGTTGAGGGGGCTACTTGGGAAGCAAAACCAGATATGTGAACCAAGTATCCTTACCTCTTCTCCGCAAACTCAGATTCAGCCCAAGATAATAGTTTTCCTTAAGCTTATTCAGTTTCATGCTCAGATTTTCCATTACAAACTTGGTATCAGTTACCATTGCATATTCAGTCATATGTTTATGAGTCAGTTTGGTCATGTGTTCATGCATCAGATATGCATATTCAGTATGAGAAACTCAGCTTATCAGTAATCTCAGTCATGCATTCATGGATCAACTCAGTCATGTACTCATGTATCAGATATGTATGTTCAGTATAAAATTCAGTATGTCAGTAATGACAATTAGATAATCATATTTCAGATGTTCATGTTCAGTAAGTAAGTTCAGTCTTCCAGTATTCTCATCTTAGTCAGTCTCATTCGAGGACGAATGTTCCCAAGGGGGAGATAATGTAAGACCCCGCAAAATTCTTAGCTTAACTCAGTCCTTTAAGCTTGTTAAGGGGTCTCAGACTTAAAAAAGTCTAGCTAAGTATTCGGACTTAGTGTTATTTTAGCCTTTAAAAGTTGGCAATCTTATTTTGCGACCTTTACACCTCTTAAATATTGATATTTGAGTTAATTCATGATCAGAAATGTCAATAAGTGTTCTCGAATAAGTTTTGAATTTTTTAAACCTCGTTTGAAACACCTTTAAAATCCTAAACCAGTGAATCAATCGATCTTGACGCATCGCGTCGACTATCGTATTGATAAATGTTTTCCCTAGCTCCCAGCGTCAAATTCCAGTAAACTGATGTGGACTTTATGCGGTGCGTTGGCTATCTCGTCGATGTCAATAATACGGCGCGTCGGTCTGTACATTGATGGTTCAATTTACAGTCATTAAAAAGTCGCATCCTCAGGGTTAATTAAGTTTTTTACCCACGCCCTTCAGCCCCCATAACATGAAATTCAACCTCAATTCATCAAAATATACTCACTTTCTCTCAAATCCTCTCAAGAACAAGCCTAAGGGTTTCCAATTCAAGATTTAAATCTCAAGAATTTCACCATCAATCTTCTCAAGATCAAGCATCAAGGTATGTGAAGTGTTCATTCAAAGGTCCTTTCCACCCTTGGAGTCCAAGAAACTATTTTTAAAATTTCAAGTTTATAGATTTCATGAATTCCATGTTGGGTTTGATTATGTTCACATTTATAATGATTAATTGGGATTCTAATCCATGTTTTATGATACGTTTCACGTGAGATTAATTGATATGTATGTAATATCATGAGGATCCATATAAAACCCTTAAAATTGTCAATGGGGATTTAAATTTTGATGTCTACTTGTTGTTTAATGTTATGTGCATATGTATGCTTACCAAGTGCTTAATGGATTACTCATCTGAACTAGTAGGGGAAAGAAATCATATCATGTTAGCTTATGCACAAATTGTATCATGCAAGTGTTTGATAAAATGTTTCCATGAATGAGTTGTGAATAAGTGCACATGATTATGCTTTTCAAGCTTATGCTATGATTTACTTTTCATGCTATTGAGTTTCAGGGGTATTTATACCCAATAATTTAGCTATTTACCTAGAGCCAGTGTTAGTTACAGAATAATCTCAGTCATGTCAAGATTAGTAGTACTCTCAGTCAGCTACAGAACTCAGGAAAATTCAGTAGTACTCAGTAATCAGTCTCAGTTCAGTATTCAGTTCAAAACACAGTAGTATTCAGTTCAGAACTCTATTGCATTCAGTCAAATAAAAGAATTCAGTAGTATTCCATCAGTCAGCAGAACTTAGTCAACTCAGTTCAGTTAAATAGTACGATCAGTAACAGTTCAGTCAAGCCTAGTATAAACTAGGAAATTAGTTCAGTGTCCATTCAGTTGGGAGTAGGATTCAGCACCAAGTGAACCCAAGGATGGAAGCTCATCTGCCAGTAGAGGGTGTGGTTCTTAAAAGAAATCCTTGCATTCCAGAACTATGTAGCCAGCGTAGGTTGAGATATCTTCCTGTAAAACTATGGTTGATGTATCTCATTTGATTTTTTCTACCAGTGAGGGTTAACGGAAGAGCTTCCTATCAGAAAGGGTTAACTCACAGTTTGTCCTTACCCGTGACACGGTACTGACACCCTTCCAACTATATTACAGGTTGGACCCCAATCTATTTAGAAAGGGGTATATCGGTTAGATGATTACTTTTCATAGTTTCAATTTCAGATTCAGTCTCAGAATAGAACTCAGTTCAGTTCTATAGATTCAGGACTATCAAATGTAGTCACTCAGCTCAGTATGGAACACAGTATAGTTCCACATAATCAAGACTGTCAGATACAGTCATTCAGTTATCCATAATTTAGTATTAGTATACTCAGATATCAGTTAATCAATATTCAGTGTTATCATGATCTAAGTTAAAGTTACGTATTCATGCATGTACTCTCATCCAGTTATACTCATGTCATTCAGTCAGTATTGTTTATGCCTATTAACCCATGCATTTCATCATACCTCACTTAGCGTACCAGCACATTCAAAGTACTGATGAGTACTTTCTCTTATGCTATGATGTCTTATATCATAGGTCCAAACTCACGGGCTCCAGAGCACCCTTAGCAGTTCAGATTCTCAGCCTACAGAGTCAGTAATGAGCCATCATAGCTTGAGGACGTGATTATTTATTTCAGCATTTCAGTTCATTTTCAGTAGTCAAAGTTAGTTGGGGACTTATCCCATCAACTCCACAATTCAGACAGTTTAGAGGCTTTTTAGACTAGAGTATTTTCAATCAGATATTTCAGTTTTGGTATCACTATACCGTATTCAGTTTTATTTCAGTATTGAATCTCATGGCAAGTTTTATGCCTAATTTTCACATATTACAGTATTATTATTCAGCTATTACAGTAGGTACCAGTCATGGATTAACTTGTGGTCCTTCGAGATTATGAGCACCATGTAGTGTCCAGGGTACAAACTTGGGGTGTTACATAGACCCCCTTTGTAAACACTGCCAATAACTTGAAACTATCAATCATTTTTTTTGGAATATCCTAGAACCTTGGACTTTTGGGAAAAAGATAATATGACTCCTCTCATTAACTCACTTAGACAGCTGACCACTGAGGCCTGTCTTGAATGATGCAACTCGGTGAATAATGTTAGAATAGGAAAACATCTTGTCTGGAGGGAAACCTTTCATTTTTACCTTTGGAATATCTGACTAACTAGAAACAATAACTTGTTTAACAACAATAATATCACTATACCTACTGAACAACTTTATGAACAAGCCATGGAATTCTATATATTAACAGGGACTCATAAAACTAGTAATCATGCTGTGAACCAGCTCTGGACGCCTGTTAATTTGGGGTTGAAGATGAATATAGATGGCTCCTTTGACCATGTTTCTAGAAATGGAGGGGCCGGGGGTGTTTTTAGAGATAACAAAGAAAATTGGATTGAAGGTTTTAATGCGCGCATTAGTGTTCAATCCCCCCTTGAGGATGCGGCCATGGCTTTGTACATTGGTTTACAAATGGCTTTGTATATGTAGTACAACAACTTAATTATTGATTCTGACTCGCTCTTTTTTATAGCGGCATGCATGAACAACTTGGAGCCTGATAACAATTTGATCATCTTGTGCATGGGTCTTCTTCAGAAGCTGGGGAACTCGTTGGTCTGCCATGAAAATAGGGTGCTTAATAGGGTTGCGGATAAGCTAACAAAGGTAGGTAGAAGGAAGAAATCTCAAGATCTTTTTAAAGAATGGTTAGTTCCCCCTTTGCTTATTCAGAAGGCTATTTAAATAGACAAAGTGAGAACTTCTTTTGCAGTGCATTGTATGCCTGTAGTTAGGGGTGTACAGACCAAACCGTCAAGTCAAACCAAACCAAACCGAGAAAGAAAAATTGACTTATGGCTTGGTTTGGTTTGGTTTACGTTTGAAAAAAATCCGACCATTCTTGATTTGGTTTGGTGTTAACCAAAAAAAAGTCAAATCGAACCCAAATCAATCTGATATAATATATATATATATATATATATATATATATATATATATGTATATATGCATATATATAATTTAACTTTTTTATACATAAAATATTAATTATAATCTAATTTTTTAATTAGTTTTATTAATTTTTAATATTTAGAAAGTAGGGGTGTGTGTGTGTATATATATACTAGTCGAGTGTACGTGCGTTGCACGTGTGGTTCATGTCAAGTCATCAATCGACATAAATATATAAAAGAAACATAATTTATTAAAAAATAGAAATTAACTTTACAGATCGAAGATAGGTGATCATCTCCTACAACGTGAATTATCACAAAACAGATAATAACAAAAATAATATGATTAATCTTAAAACTTTACATAAAAATTCTTCAAATCCTGTCCGACTATTTATCTCTGACCTGTAAACTATACAATAAAATAATACTATAATCGATATATATAACAATATTATTTAATTCTAAAATTTACAAAAAAATTCATTAAAGCCCGACTAAACGTTCATCTACTGCCTGTATTAAGCAGAAAAAACTACAGATAGTAACAAAATAAAAACTATAATAATTGATATATTAGAACGATATTATTAAATCCAACCTTAACACAAAAAATTTATTAAAGTCCTATCAAACATTCATTATCAACAATATAGACTTGAACAGAACAGAAACTAAAATAAAATAATATGATAATTGAAATATTAGAGCAATATGATATAAACGCTACCTTCAAAGCTCAACAAAAAAATAGTTATAAGAATATAACTGATATTATTACATTATTATAGTAGAAAACTCAATTTATAGAAGCCCCAAAAATTTTTCTCCAAAAAAAGACTACTATAAATGGATTCCTTAAATTGTTAAATATGTAATAAGAGGGAGAATAAGGAAAATTTGATGATTTTCATCTAAATATAGCAATACTACTCTTTTCTCATTTTTTTTGTGACATCCAAAAACACACTAACATTTTTTAATTTACTTTACTAATTAACTAATTATGTAAATATTTATAAATTATCAAATTATTTATGGTAGTATACATTTAGTTATTGATTTTCAAAGTTTAGCATATATGGTAGTATTAATTTTTCTAATATTTTTTTACCATATATTTTAGGATTCCTTAATTTATAAAACATATTTTCCTTTTATAATTTATTTTAGAACTCTTTAACTTTAAATATTATATAAATAATTAAATAATAAATTAAATAAAATAATAAAAAGACAGTTTTGTCTATTCAGAGATTTGTAAAGAAGGGCAAAAAGTTTAAACCATTTTTCTAAAGATCATCACACTTTTAATATATTATAGATATATTAAGTTGTAATATTTGTCCATTAATTACTAATAAAATGATCCAAAACTCAATATAAACTTAAAACCTAAACTTTCACTCTTTATCTTACTTTTTAGTTTCAAGAGAATTTTTCGCTCCTCATTTTTTCATAACTGAGTTTTTTCATTAGCACATGAGTGAAAACATACTTAATCTAGTCTTTAATCACAATATAATTGTAAAAACTAAAGATTATAAAAAAAAACGAGAAAACCCAAAAAGATCAAAAAAATCGACTAAAACTTAAACCAAAAAACATATTTTATGTTGGTTTGATTTGATTTATACTTTTAATAAACCGATATAATTGATTTGATTTTTATTCAATAAAAAACCAAATCAACTCGATTTATGTACACCCCACCTGTAGTATCTAACTCCTGTGTTAGTAGTACTAGTTCTGGACAATGTTTTAGTAGTATTAATTCTAAACAATCTCTGTATGGGCTCCTCTCCACAGCCTTGTTTGATGTATGATGCTTATTAAGTATTATTAAATAAATTCCTTTTTACCAACAGCAGTGGTGGCCCAATGGTAAGGGATTGGTCCACCATATTCAGAGTCGAGGGTTCGATTCTGGGTATGGACAAACACTCTGTTGGGAGCTCTTTCCTCCAAATGGGGCTTGATGCGGGTCAAATTCGGATATAGTTCGACTCCTAAAAAGCGGGTACCGGACATTGGGTGGTTTAAACCCAAAAAAAAAAAATTCTGTTTTTAACCCTCCTCCCCCCCCCCCCCCCCCCCCCCCCAAAAAAAAACTATAACATATGTAAAATAATATTTTTAAAAATTCTTTCTAAAACAAAATATATGTAAATCTTATCATATAAAGCCAGGCATTTACCGCACCGATTTATTCTCCTATATAATAAGTGACAATGAATCGTTCATGGTCGACATATCTGTTTCAGCTGTTTCAATCGTAATTTTATTATATCATCCTAATTAATTATTATAGGTTATTTACATATTAAAAAATTAATAATATTTAATAAAAAATAAAATAAACATTTATGACCTGACTAGCATAATTTTAATATATTACCCATAATTAATTATTATAAATCATCTGAGTATTAAAAAATTAGTAATGTTTAATAATAAAAGCTAAAATAGACATAAAATGATAAATTAATTCTTAATGTTTTAAATTAACTTGACGTCTTATATGAGCTCATTTAAAAAAAAATTCACAAGTATTTTTTATAATAATTTACTTTTAATAGAATAGAACAAAAAAAATATTATAAATCACAATAATTAAAAATTTAACTTATTTTAAAAATATAATTGACTATAAATGTAATAAAAATTTGAACAAAGAAAATAACATATATTATTTAAAAATTAAATAAAAAATATTATTAATAATTAATAAATTAAAATATTTAAAATTATATTAAAAATATAATTAATTATTTAAATTTCCACGAGCCCCTCGATATTCAGTATATGAAACATAGATATATATCTGACCGTTTCAGCTAATTTATTTTGTCGTTTAAGAATAATAATACGACTAGTATTCCTTTCGCCCTCTCCTCTAAACCCCCTAGGCGTGTATAAATAGATTTGTTCG
Source organism: Capsicum annuum (assembly GCF_002878395.1). Taxonomy (NCBI): domain Eukaryota; kingdom Viridiplantae; phylum Streptophyta; class Magnoliopsida; order Solanales; family Solanaceae; genus Capsicum; species Capsicum annuum. Next base: position 148,846,663 of record NC_061116.1, read on the forward strand.
CCTCTTACATAACCCCAGTTCCATATCAAAATTTGTAATCAAAAGCAATTTTATGCAGTAGATGATGAGCAATATCCCTAAATCTCTAACAGATTCTTCCTTTACCCTCTTCAAACTTGCCATCTCGGCTTCTGATCCTTGGCCTTTCTCTCTTGTTTTCTTATAGCTACTAACCTCTTTAATTTCTCTCGTGGTCCGTCCCTTTTCGGGACACCACACATCGCAGGAGTTTTTAGCACACCAGGCTGTTTTTTTGTAGTATTGATTCTTGATTTATAAGGAGATATGGGTCATAACCATCATCTGAATTTCCATTTTCATTTTCATCATCATGGCCATGGCCATGGCCATGGGAAGAGGGAATTGAAGGATATCCCAAAAGGGTGTCTGGGAATAACTGTAGGACAAGGTGAAGAGCAGCAGAGGTTTGTGATACCAGTGATATACATCAATCATCCCCTGTTTATGCAGCTGTTGAAGGAAGCAGAGGAAGAATATGGTTTTGATCATAGTGGACCTATTAATATTCCTTGTCATATTGAAGAATTTCGACATGTTCAAGGGATTATTGACAAGGAAACTACTTCACACCACCACCATACTCACAACCCCTGCTGCTTTAAAGCCTGATTTTCCCCCCAAATTATTGTTAGAATACTATACTACTTTTTGACTCAAATTTTTATTTGTACTTGGTTTTTCTTTGTGTTTTTTCTGTTTCCCAAGATGTTCATAGACATATTTGTGGTGAAAGACGATGGCGAAAATTGAATAATATTATAGTATTGAATTTTTGTTGTTTATGGTTTGAATCTTGATATGTTATTTATTCATCCGTTTTTTTTTTTTAGCCTTTTCATCTTATTTTTAAATAAGTGGTGTTATAGATAATCAAAAAGGTTGCTTTCAATTTTATTCTTCTTTAATTAAAGAGAGTTTACATAACCTAAAAATTAATAAAGGGTTACATTTTTTCAAGGTATAAATTAAAATTTAAGTGAGTAAAAATATTTTTTATTTTTTTATGAGTGAATAGTTTCTTAAAAATGTGTCCGAGTTAAAAACACCATTATGGCAGGAGTAACTCTCAAGAAAAGGGCGTTTGTTAGCTAGAATGGAAAGGAGAATGAGTATATTGGGGTGAAAATGAACTGCTTAGTTATCCTTATCAACTAATTAGCTTCTTTTCACATGAGAGCTGTCTAGGTAAAAGATAAGCAACAAGATCATACTTACTTCTTCAATCCCTCGTCTGTGTCTTTTGAAGGTTTTGGTGGACATAATTATTTCTACGGCAGTGTTTCTTTAAAACAGAAGGTGCTTAGATAGTCTTATGAGATCAAGTCACGATTGAGCTAGAAATGAATTTTAATTTGGCGAATGTTTCATTTAATTGTATAAAAGTATGTCAAACTGGTTGAGACGCATGTGAACCTGGTTGCCTTTTTTGGCTCCTTCAAATTTCTCAAAGTAGGCCTCCGTTTGTTCATACTTTTGGTTCTCTCGGTTCTGCACTTATGGGTTATTGACCATTTTATTTTTTCCAAAATCAGGGTAGGGAAGGGGGAATTAAACCCTCACCAACGAAGTTCCGGTTAGCTGTCAACCAACTGAGTTATTAAGATTCCTCTTTGAATCCACAACCTTTATTGATCATTATTTTATGTATGATTTGATTGTAACTTTTTCTATTTGATTTATAAGTTCTCTCTAAATCATTTACTAATACTTGTATATAGATGACTTAAATTACACTACCTTAAAGTACGAAGTACGACGTTTCTCCTATTCTTGCATGAATATAGATGTTTTGAGCTTTAAGCTACTTTTTTTATTTATTTATTTTTGGCTCTCCATCTCATCCAATACTTTTGGATTCCTTTTTAATGGAGATGACGACAGTGGTGGATTGAGAATTTAGATTCGTCACCATTACTAGATTTTTAAGATAAGTATAACTGGACAACTGTTATCTCTTGTTTGTTATTAAACTTTGTAGACATGGTTTCTCAAGGAATTTGCATCAATTCTTTGAAAAGAATAATCTTGAAAGGTACATTGAACACATTCCACTATTTCTTTTTTTGTGTGTGTTGGAGTTCAGCTATATGCCACTGGCTTTAAAACTTAAGGACCAAGAGATTGGCGATCAAGGTACATCAAGTATATGTATGAACGAATAACAATCCAACTAATGCTTGTTGCGACTTTTCTAATGTCAAAGGGCTGGTAAGGACACATAATCATGTAGTAGCGCTGGTGTTATACGGATATGTATTTCATAATATGAAAACTAAGGATGGGTCCATGAGAAAATATTGAGGCAACAATCATTCTTGGTAGGGAAAAAAGCATAAATACGATGAACTTGTCACCACAATTTATTTTAGTAATTTAACTTTATAAATAATTATTTATTTCCCTATATAACTTTCACGTAAATTATATTACCTTTTAGTGACTGATATGACAAAAAAATAAAAATAAAATTAAAGTACGTATTTGTTAAAAAAAATCTTGATGAAATATTTTAATAATTTTTTAATTATTATATATAATAAAATAAAAATAATAAATAAAAACACCCCCTATTCCCTTTTCATCTTCTTCAAGAACCCCCACTCCCTTCCATCTACTTCAAGACTAACCCTCTTCCATCTTCCTCGATATTCCTCACCCCCTCCCCTCCCTGCCCTCCCATCCTTTTCTAATTTTTGTAAAAAAAATTGGAACAAATGAGGTATGTTGTGCAATGAAAATGGTTAAGTAAAGAAATTTTTAGGATTAAAATGATAAAATTTAGTAAAAGTGTAGCCTACTTAAACAACTTCAAATGACTTTCTTGATGGGAGAATATACAACAGCTCTTCAAATCTATGAGTTCACCTTGTTGAGATTTTTGTACGAATTCATGACTAAAAAGAAATTAGGCAGAGATGGTGTTTGATGATGGAGAGAGGAAGAGGAAGTTGATGGAGAGATATGGCAAAAATGACACAAAAAAAGGCGATGTAAAAGAACGAAGAAGAAAGAGGGGTGGGCGGGATTACTTTCTTAATTATATAGATTATATATTAATGAAATTATTTTTTAGATATTTTTTGATGTCGCATTGACATAGCACTGACATGTCATGAGTGTAATATACTCTCCAAGAGTGATATTATATTTTGAGGATTGTATTTAATATATGCGAAAGTTGTTTGGGAAATAAATAGCAGTCTATAAAATTAAATTGGTAAAGTAAATTGTAGTGACAAATTCAGTAGGGTATTTATGCTTTTTCCCTTCTTGGTGCTGTGAAAAATTATTTAGCTTCTTTTGGCTAGATGTTACATAGTATTATTTTATATAGTATCGTATTCACTGTCAGAATAGGTCCTATAATGCATGATCCAAATTAATTAGGATTTTAATATAGATATCGAACACTGGGTAAAAAATAAAAAATAATATATTTAAATAGATCGTGTAGCTTTTCATAATTAACACAATGTCATACATTAGCGGTCTGAAGAATAAATTTGTAAAGTTATGGTGTATTAAGTAGCCGTTTGGCCATGAAAACTAAAATTTTTTGGAGTTGGAGTTGAAATTGGAGTTGGAGTTGTGTTTGATCATGTTTTTTTTTAATTTTTTTTCGACTTTTGAAAAAAAAATTTAAATATGATTTTATGCCCTAACTTTTACAAACTATCAAAATCACCCAACTAAAATTTACCTACTAATGAAAAAAAACACACAATTAGCCATTATTATAAAAATAATTACATATACATGGTCATATTTAATGAATTTCAATTATGACATATATAATATTTACATTAATAGTCGTTTTCTCATATTTGAAAATTTTAAATATGGATGTTATATTAATAGATAACTGCTTCCTATTTTTTAGGTTACAAATATTATCTTTCAAACAAATTTATTTTTTTAGGAATTTATTTAATTTATTTCCTTCATTTTTTGTTCATAAAAAATAGGAAATGAAGAGTTGTTATAAATTTTAGAGTGCCGCTAATTTATTTTTGTAATTTTCTTATACATGAAAGATTTTATTGTGTGTGAATAAATTATTTCTATGTAAAACATGCTTTGCATATTTATGGTATATTATATCATATACCATAAATATATAAATATGCTTAGTATGTTTCTTTATACTTTAATTTTTATATATGTGTGTATATGGTATATACATGGTATAAACTTAATATATAACATACTTTGTATATTTATATTATAAGTATGCTTAGTATGTTTCTTAATACTTTGTATATGTGTATATGGTATATACATGCTATAAACTTTATATATAACATACTTTGTATATTTCTATTATAAATATAATACTTTATATATTTATGGGTATAAATATAATACTTTATATATTTATGGATATAGATATAATACTTTATATATTTATGGGCATAAATATAATATTTTATATATTTATGGGTATAAATATAAATTAGCAGTAAAATAATGTCTTAAATAAGGAAGGAAATTAAATAAGGGATAAAAATAATGATGAGAGAGAAAAAGAGATATATTAATTAGTATAGCATTAAGTTTGAAATTATAATTATCTTATTTATATATGTAATATTGAAAAAGTAATATTATAAGGAGAGTTTTATGTAAAAATTTAAAAGATTAGGGTTATATGTAATAATAATAAAAGTTGGAATTGGAGTTAGAAAATTGTGAAAACAACAAAAACTTGTTTTCCCTTTACAGAAATATTTTCCAAAATTATTTTTCGAATTTTTATGGCCAAACACCACAATTTTCAACTCCAAAAATTTTTTTGGTTGCATGCATAAAATGTAACTTCCTGCCGTTATATAATCATGAATTTAATATTATAATATAATAAAATTTAAATAGCAATCGAACCAAATATCGTATTTTAAGGAACAATATAATATAATAAATAACAACATCAATTCAAATAAGAGAGTACTAGTAAATATGAAAGTAATTGCACCTCCCAATTCCAATTAGCTAATTAGGTTTGTGTTTGGGTTAGACTAAATTCTCAATATCATAAAACATTTTGTTTGGAACCCTAATATTTTGATATTTGATGCGTAATAATTCCCTATCTTGTGGTTTTTAATCTTTTACTTATTAGATTAACCATAATCTTTTACTTATTAGATTTGTCTTAATTTCAAAATGCTCGGATTTTCTGTGATAATTTATCTTCATGTGATTTAAAGTTAACCTTTTTTTTATATTAGGCAAAATGGCTCGATGGACATTTGTATTATGTTCATTTTATAATGTGGATACTCCTACTTATATGTTTGTCATTTGGACCCTTAAACCCACGAAAAAACAACATTTTAAACACTTTTTTGATGATTGTAACACACTCACCCCACGTCAGCTTTCACGTCATTTTAAATACAACATGAAATTCCACATCATTTTTAAAATGCCACATAAGAAATGAAATATTAAAAAAATAAAAAAAATAAATTAAGAATTAAAAAATAAATAAAAATTAAAATGAGGTTAAGTTTTTTATCTTCTCCATCTTCCTTCTCCATCTTCTCTCTTCTCCTTTCCACTCTCACTTCTCCATTTCTTCACTGCCGCATCATCGCTATTGGTGTGACAACAATCCATTAACACGCTGCCGTCACCTACCACCAGTGTAAACCCCACCAGCCTCCACCATTTGTGTATTGGTTACAAATTAACCATCACTATTAACACCAAAAGAACCAATATTAGCTTTTGTGTGTGTGTTGGTTAAAGATTTAAAGTGTGTGGGATATGAAAAATGTAGATAAAAGATGGTGGTGAAAGATGAACGATAGGTGGTTCGTGAAGGGTTCGTCGTTATCGTCGTCGGTCATGGCAGCCTTAGGGCTTTAATGGTCATGACAACCCTTTCTAACTCAGATTTTCTAAATCAACAATTTTTTTTATTTTCTTAATTTTGTAGATCACGGTAGGAAATAATCAAGATTTCTTGTTTTGTTGATTGTTTGATTTACAAATCACAGAACTTTTACATGATTTCTTGTTCACAAAATCACAAAAGCACAAAAGCAATATGATTTCTTGTTCAATCACGGTAAATCAAACAATCAAGATTTCTTGATTTCTTGTTCATGGCAGCCCGTTCTAACTTAGCCCCTTTTCTGTGATTTTTTGTTGATTTACACGATTCTGTGAACTGGGTTTGAATCTTGATTGTAAAGATTGAAACTTTATATGATTTTTGAACTTGGGTTTCGAATTTTGTTTGTGAAAGGTTGAAACTTTAGATGATTTTGAAGCTGGGTTTTGAATCTTGTTTATCAAAAGGTTGAAACTCTATCTGATTTGAAGTTGGGTTCCGAATCTTGTTTGTGAATGGTTGAAACTTTAGATGATTTTGAAATTTTGAGAGTCAAAATAGGTAATTTGTTGCTGAGGAGATGAAGATGATGAATAGAGGAGAAAAGGGAGGGGGGAGGGGTTCTTTTTTATTTTTTTTTAATTATTTTAATATAAAATGGATAAAAAATGACCTCCACTCACACTTAGGCGCGTGCCTGAATGCACCTCGTTCTAGTAAGCCCTTTTGATGCCACATAAGCCTGGTCAACGGTCAAAGGATTTGAAATATTGTTTTTTAGTGAGTTCAAAAGTTGAGATGACAAACATGTAAGTAGAAGTGTCCACATTACAAAACGGACATAGTACAAGGGTCTATCGAACCATTTTGCCTTTATATTAACACATTCACATTTGATCATCTCAAATAATATTTCTTAGTTTATCCTCAATAGATTAATAACATGTTTGGCCAACCTTGTAAAATTAGCTTGTGAGAAATATTTTTTTTTAAATGCTTTGAAAAAATTATTTTTGGTGAGAAACAGTTTATGTTTGATCAATAATTAAAAAATTACTTTTGAGTAATAATTAATAGGTGATCAAAATTTTAAAGTGCTTTCAAATGTATTTTTCTAAAAAATAAATGCTCTCAGGAGAAATTATGAAAATCTTCTTTGGTTACTCCCAAAAGCATTTCTTTTTCTCTCCAAAACTTGACCAAACACCTCAATTTTTTAAAAATAAACACTTTCAAGGGGAAAGAACCCTTTTGGATCTTATTGCAAATTTGCAATTTACTTGGTACATTTAATAATTTAGTAATAAAGGACTCGTTATTCTAAATATATATATATATAGGGGAACGACAGAAGCGACAATTCAAATTAAATTATTTTCATGAAAATGGTCATGGAATTTTAATTTTACTTTCTAGCCATTTCAATTTACTGGCTTGTTCTATACCGTTTCTGCACACCTTCTATACAGTTTCTACATATCTTATACATATAAATATTCTATACGAAAATTATACAGTTTTGATACACAATTTATATAATAATTGTATTTTTTTTTACACATTTTATACAATAATTATATAATTTTTATACACTTTTTTAATATATTTTTTATATAATTTATACATATTCGTATTTGATAGAACTATACAATTTCTATACATATATCTTATATAAATACATATTCTATTTAACAATTATATCATTTTTATATAATTATATTTAATTATTATTTCTAAACAATTAAAAAACGCAGAATATTTTTTTAGTTAAGAAATTTATTGCAAAAAAAAACTTGAAATGTTTTTAAAAGGGCCGAATGGCCCAAGTTGAAAACTGTATCAATATTGTATATGGACTGTATCAATATTGTATATGGATTGTATCTGAACTATGTGGGCTAAAATGACCCAAATTCAGAATGGCTATAAAGTGAAAATAATATACCCGACTGACTACTTTTTGAAAAAATTTCAAACTTAAGCTATTTATTTTAAAAAGTGCTATAAAATGTCATTTTCCTTGATAAATAAAGGACTCAAATGTCCCTCCGGCAAACGGAGTTGTGAAGGAATTTAAATTTTATTCAGATAAATATAATATGGTAATGTGAAAATTGTTTACGCCACAACACTGCACATCACTTAAATTCAACGTGAAGCGATATTGTTTCACACGGCGCTCCATTTAATTTTTAAGCCTAAATAGTGGTTGCCAAAGAAGCATTTGACCTTAGAATTATGGCTGTGACACGTTAACCCTTATTGTGGAGTAGTGGTTTACTTGTCTTGCCAAGTCTTTCCTTATGGTGTCGATGTCACTGTGGGCAACACAATTTTATTAAATTTGAATCCATATAAAATTTGAATTATATTAAATTCAAAATATATTAGTCTTAAATAAATATTGTAGATTAATATAATTGGATTAATTATTTAAGTCCAAATATATATGAATTTAATTAAAGTCTAATTTTTATTGGGCTAGCCCATTAATTTATGCTACAAACGATGAACCCACTTTAATAAGCCCAAGATATTGTCATATTCTAGAGGTCCAAATAAGCGCCACGTGTCAAATGACGTGACATGTCAAGTCAAGTGAAGGAGCCAATAGGACCATGCCACATGTCAAAATGATACAGCAGACTCATGAAATAAAAAACCATAAAAAGGCGCCACATCACTAAAATCTGATTGGTCAAAGAAAGTTTTATATTCATCATGACTCTTCCTTTCCTACAACTGTAAATAGGGGTCTTATAATTCGAAAAAAAGACACCCCCAGATGTCTAACAAGTAGCAAGAGAAAGCTCGTGGATCAAACGCCGCAATTTCTCTAAAAAGCTCAAGCATTCAAATCAAGTTCATATCAAGACTGCAATATTCAAGAACAAGCTCAAAAGCCTTTGAATTCAAGCATAAGTCAAGATTAAGTCCCTCAAGTCCACAAACCAAGTTCAAATTCAAGATCAAGCTTTAAGCCCTTGAATTTATATTTGAAAAGGCAAATCAGAGGATTCATAGAGATTGTAATACTCGCATTGAAATCAATAAAATTGATTGTTGCAATATTTTCTTGTCTCGAATTATTATTTATTTCGACCTCAAGAATTTTATTGTCCAACAAATTCTAGCACGCCCAGTAGGACGATCTCTACCTCTCATCTCAACTTTTTATACTTCAAAGTTTAAGAACAACGAAATAATTTCCAAGAAGGTCAACTCTCAATCAATTGTTTCCAAGGCTACTGACTCAAAGTTCTCTGCTGAAGTAGAGAGCATCTTGGTGTTACTTTTGGAAGCTTAGGAGCTGTTACAAGAAGCAAGGAAGGCTTGCTAGGACAACAAACACATCTAGTGTCGTCCGCATTAACTTCAGGTGTTGGATCTTCAACCCCAAAGGAAACAAAGTTCAATATAAATGCTTCAGAAAGAGGAAGCAGTGTCGCGAAATCACTTAAGAAGACTCTAGCTCTACTCGAGCACTCCGGTTCCAAATACTCTGGTGCGGAAAGCAATGGTTGTTCAAGCAACTCATCATCTCCGACTACACCACATAAGTTGATCACTTCAAAGATCAACTTATGTGATAATCCGTGCTACTCTTCAACATCTCCAGTGATTATACAAGTGATGGTAACTGATGCCTCGTCTATGAAAGAGGAGCTTGCAAATCTGGAAAAGACAATTGATGTCCTAACCAAATATGTTTAGAATCAAGATGCTTGAATTGATAAGATAGTGGATAGGGTGGAAGGTCTGATAGGCGGAGAGTCTAGCCATGCATCTGAAAAATCACCAGAGGTTCATGAGATAGAAAATCCTGTGAAACAAACACCACCGATTAAGGAGGTGTAAGTTTCTTCTGAGGGAATGATCCCGATTGGTCAATTGAGGGAATTCAATGAAGGGACCCTCAAAGACAAGTATGATGTTGTTGCTAAGTCTTCCCTTGCTTATGTCAAGCCTTACACGGCAAGGATTGATAGCCTCAAAATGCCTGCCGGCTATCAGCCCCTCAAATTTTAACAATTTGAGGGCAAAGGGAACCCAAAATAGCATGTCGCACATTTTGTTGAGACATGTAACAATGCTGGAACTTATCGTGACTATCTTGTCAAATAGTTTATTCGTTCCCTAAAGGAAAACGCCTTTGATTAGTATACAGATCTTGAGCCTTATTTCACTGATATCTGAGAGCAATTGGAGCACGAGTTCCTAAATCGCTTTTATAACACAAGGTGACAGTGAGAATGGTAGAGCTCACGAATACTCGATAAATAAAGGATGAACCAGTTATTGACTTTATCAATCGATGGAGAAATGCTAGCTTAAACGACAAAGATAGGCTCAGTGAAGTTTCTGCAATAGAGATGTGTGTCCAAGGAATGCACTGGGAACTTCTCTACATCTTGCAAGACATTAAGCCTAAATCCTTTGAAGATATAGCTACCCATGCTCACGATATGGAATTGAGCATGTCTTCTGCTGGAAAAGGATGAACGCCTATCCATGACCCTCGAAGGGGAAAGGATAAGCAGGAACCCAAAAGATGGGGCAAGTTTGTCCCCAAAACAACAAGAAGTCCACGAATGTTGATGTGTCTCCTATGAAGGTCACCACAAAGGTGAGCAAGAAGCAAAGTGTGAAGACGACTTTTGGAGCACGTCCAAATAAAAAAACTTTAAATGAGATGCAAGAAAAGGAATATCCCTTCCTTGATTCTGATATTGCTAAGATTTTTGATGAACTCCTTGAGTATAAGCTCATTGAACTCCCAGAGATGAAGCGTCCCAACGAAGCTGGAAGGACCAATGACCCTAATTATTGCAAACATCATAGGCTTATAAGTCACCCTCTGGAGAAATGCTTTGTCTTTAAAGATAAAGTCATGCAACTGGCAAAAGAGAAGAAGATCTTCTTCGACGATGAGACGGCCAGTTCTCATCAAATTTTCATCATATTTGGCTCTCTCGATCCTGTCCAAATATGTATCGAAGAGCATAATGAGAAAATATTAGAGCCTGATGGGTCTTTATTTGACGAAGGCGATGATGAAGGTTGGACTCTAGTAACTAGATGCAGATGCAAGAAGACGAGTCCACAAAAGGAGTTAGTCGAGTAACCAATTAGGAGAAGAATGGTAAAGAAATCAAGAAAATAGAAGTTGGTTAAATTCCTAAAGAAAACGAAGGTGAAAGAGCTTCACCCCTAAAAACCTTGGCGTTCAGTGACTTTAGAGAAATTATTACAGAGTTGGTTTCGTGTAAAGACTGTCCAAGTCAACCTTGAGGTGTCTTGTTTTAATACCTCCAAAGAGGGGGAAAATGGTGAGCATCAACCCATGAAAGTTCCTTCACCTTCTGAAAATCTTGCTGAAACTCTTGGCGAAGAGACACATGTGTGTGATACAAAAATCACATTCACAAATAACGATCTTCTGCTTGGCGAGGCCCTACATAACCATCCCTTATACATGGTGGGTTAAATTTTAGGAAAGAAGATCAATAGAATCTTGATAGATGAGGGATATGGAGTCGACATCCTGCCTATCCGCACGATGAAGAAACTTGGCATCGCTACTAGCGAACTGGATAAAAGCCGTATAGTGATCCAAGGATTCAACCAAGGAGGCTAAAGGGCCATGGGATGTATCAAGTTGGGGATTCGTATGGATGATTTTCAATCAAACCCATTGATGCATGTAATTGATGCCAAAACTTTATACAACATATTGCTTGGTAGGCCTTGGGTGCACGGGAACAAAATTATCTCGTCCTCTTACTATCAATGCTTAAAGTACCTTGAAGGTGGAGTAGAAAGAAAGATATTTACCGATGACAAGCCATTCACTGAAGCTGAGTCACATTTTACTGATGCAAAATTCTACTTAAAGAAGCATGTCGTGGATGAGAAAAGGGTTGAAGATGTTACCAAGAACAAGTACGAAGATCTTGCATCTAAAAAGGTTGTAGTGACTATTGAAAAAGTCGCCACCAAGAAGCCTCTCTCCACTTCAAATAAAAAAAGTATTGTTTCTACAAAAAAGAAGGCAACTCCCGTTCTTCGCTACGTACCGAAGATAAGGAAAGAAAAAGATCACCCATTGGATTTCCAAGATAATGTGCTAAAGGGGATAACTTTACCTATCAGGAAGATTAATGCAATAAATCCATCCTCAAGACTTCTTGAAGAGTCTGTGGCTCAAAATCTGCCACAAGATATGTCACTCCCTACGAAGAGTACGAAAAAAGGCTTTGACCCAAATGGACATACGCTATTTATAAAGGCTGGATATAATCCTAATGAGCCATCAAGGTTGGGAAAAATTCCGTCAGAGGGTACAACCAGGCAGGCATGTGAAGGCCTAGGATACACGCAGCCACCTCCAATTCGCATCTCTATAAGAAGGGCAGTCAGTAATTACATCACTGTGGAAGAAGAATTCACTGTTGCTAATAAAAGACCCTTTATATTTGACAGACTTGGAGGGTTAACTGCAAGAACTTCTATGTTTGAAATGTTGGGACCTCTAAATAAAAATAAAAGCAACAAACGTAAGAGGAGTCGTCAAAGAACGATGATGCACTCTTCACTTAAAATACAGAAGGATTTCCAAAATTTGATTCCTTCTAGAATGAAGCAACGACGGAACTGGTAGTTTTATGCCACGAGGTGCTAAAAGCAAAGACGCATACTGTGGTTTATACCAAGCAATGCAAAGAAGATGAAGAGAGTGTTGGCTCCTTATATTATGTTACGACCTAAAACGAGAATGATATTTCATCTCAAATAAAGGTTGATGAAGAGATAGGAGATGTCTTTTGGTGTTATCATATATCCATCAACGACGATGATCCTCAAGAGGAGGAAGATGCTGGAGATCCCTTGAAGAAAGTTAATCTTGGAACCGATGAAGACCCAAGACTAATTTACCTGAGTGCGTTTCTAGAAGTGAGGGAAGAAATCGCTTATATGGACATACTCAAAGAATATATGGATGTCTTCACCTGGAGCTATAAGGAAATGCCTGGCTTAGATTCAAAAGTAGCGGTCCATCAGTTGGCGGTCAAGAATGGTGCTCGTCCTGTTAAGCAAGCCCAAAGACGCTTTAGGCCGGAGTTGGTTCCTTTGATTGAAAATGAAGTTAACAAACTCATTGAAATGGGTATTATTTGTGTAGTCAAATATCCCACATGGATTTCAAGTATTGTTCCAGTACGGAAGAAGAATGGCCAAATTTGAGTTTGTGTCGACTTTAGGGATCTTAACAATGCATACCCTAAGGATGATTTTCCAATCCTCATACCAGAGTTGATAATTGATTCCACCACTGGTTATGAGGCAATGTCCTTCATGGATGGTTCATCCGGCTACAACTAAATCCGCATGGCGCCAAAGGATGAAGAGCTCACTACATTTCGTACGCCCAAAGGTATTTATTGGTACAAGGTGATGCCTTTTGGTTTGAAGAATGATGTCGCCACTTCTCAAAGGGCTATGCAGAACATCTTTGATGGCCTGCTCCATAAAAATATTGAATGCTATGTGGATAATCTAGTGGTGAAGTCAAGAAAAATAGATGACCACTTAAAAGACCTAAGAAAAGTATTCAAGTTACTTCGAAGATATCAACTTAGGATGAATCCGTTGAAGTGTGAATTTGGAGTTATTTCCAGAAAGTTTCTTGGCTTCACTGTGCAACACCGAGGAATTGAAATTGATCAAGCCAAGGTCGATGCAATTTTGAAGATGCCCGAGCCTTAAAATATTCATGAGTTAAAAAGCCTTCAAGGAAGGCTAGCATATTTAAGGAGGTTCATCTCAAACCTGGCCAAAAAATGTCAACCATTTAGTCATCTCATGAAGAAGGACATTCTCTTCGAATAGGACCAAGCTTGTAGTAATGCCTTTGAGAGTATCAAATCATACTTAATAAATCCACCAGTTCTTGCGTCACCCATACCTGGAAAACCATTGATACTTTACATCACGACACAAGAGAGGTCAGTTGGAGCACTACTGGCTCAAGGAAATAGTGAAGGTAAAGAAAACTTTCTTTACTATTTGAGCAGAATGATGACGCCGAGTGAGGTAAAGTATTCTCCAATTGAAAAGTTATGTTTGGCATTGACCTTCTTAATCCAAAAGATGAAACACTACTTTCAAGTTCATGTTGTCTGTCCTGTGTCTAGGGCAAATTCCATCAAGTTTGTAATGTCGAAACCAGTCCTTAGTGATTGACTTGCAAGATAGTACCTTCAATTTCAGCAGTTTGAGATTGTGTACATTCCCCAAAGGGATGTAAAGGGACAAGCATTAGCTAACTTCTTAGCAGACCACCCGATACCTGATGATTGGAAACTGAACGATGAAATTCCTGATGAAGATGCAATGGTCATTGAAGCTAGACCCCATGGAAGATGTACTTTTATGGTGCCACACATTGAGATTGAGCTGGTGTCGGTGTAGTGTTCGTCACTCCATAAGAAGAGGTCATCCCATACTCTTTTACCCTAATAAATCATTGCTCTAATAATGTTACTGAGTATTAAGCTTTAATACTTGGACTTGAGATGACAGTTGACATGAAACAACTGTAATTACAAGTCTTTGGTGACTCCTAATTGGTGAACAAGCAACTTTTAGAAAGCTACGAAGTCAGAAAACCTGAGCTACAACCATATCATGATTATGGACAGAAGTTGATGGGGTGTCTTGGAGGAGTAACCCTCCAACATGTGCCAAGTAGAGAAAATAAGCAAGATGATGCCCTAGCTGTTCTAGCCCCCCGCAGAGAATGGGTAGTACCACCGTTAGATGAGGATGTAGAAAACAAGGTTGAATACCTCGTTGCCAAGTATGAAGCTGTAAAAAAAGATTGGCGACAACCTATCATTGATTACTTATGTTATGGGATACTTCCAAAAGATCCAAGGAGAAAGACCGACATTCGTCGTCGTGCACCTCGCTTTCCTTACTATAAAGACACACTGTACAGAAGATCATTTGATGGAGTACTCTTACGGTATTTGGAAGAGGAAGAAGTAATTTAAGCTTTGCAAGAAGCACACTCAGGAGTTTGTGGATCACATCAGTTTGGATCGAAACTCCATTTTCACATTAAAAGGATGGGATATTATTGGCCAACGATGGTGAAAGATTGCTTGGACTATGCTAGAAGATGCAAAGCGTTCCAATTCCATGCAAATTTCATACATCAACCTCCAGAGGTACACACCCAACTGTAGCGTCTTGGCCATTCAATGCTTGGGGAATGGATGTTGTTGGTCCACTACCAAAATCTTCTGGTGGACACTTATATATCATGGTCGCGACAGATTACTTCTCAAAATAGGCCGAAGCTGTTGCTCTCAAGGAAGTAAAGAAAGAAATTGTTGCAAACTTCATCTGAGTGAATATCGTCTACCACTTTGGAATTCCATAGTACATAATAACTGACAATGGAAAGCCATTTGATCACAAGCTGATGAACAAAATCTGTGATCTCTTTGGCTTCAAGCAGTGTAAATCTTCTATGTACCATGCTGCCACCAACGGTCTAGCTAAAGCCTTCAATAAAACTTTGTGCAACTTATTGAAGAAAGTTGTCTCCAAATCCAAACGAGACTGGCATGAGTAAATGGAAGAAGCTTTGTGGGCGTATAGGCCAACTTATCATACACCGACGCAAGTAACCCCATACTCACTTGCTTTTGGAGTTGAAGCAGTCCTACCATTTGAGCGTCAAATACCTTCTTTGAGACTGGCTATTCAAGAAGGGCTTACCGATTAAGAAAATGCTAAGTTGCATCTTGCGGAGTTAGAAACTCTTGATGAGAAGAGGCTTGAGGCTCAATAAAATCTTGAATGCTATTAATCCTGGATATATCGTTCTTTTAACAAAAGGGTTCACTTGAGGTGCTTCCAAGTTGAAGACCAAGTCCTTGCAGTAAGAAGGCCCATTATCATTTTTCATAAGTCCAAAGGCAAATTCACCTCAAAGTGGGATGGAACATATGTCGTATAAGAGGCATATTCAAGTGGTGCTTACAAGCTTGTCAATGCAGATGGTATGGGGTTGGCCCCATCAATGCCAAGTTCTTGAAGAAGTACTATCCTTGAAGGAAGATGTCCACTTCTAAAGGTACGAGTATAAACTGCATGTACACTCCTTAAGGCACGAGTATAAACTGCATGTACACTCCTTAAGGCACGAGTATAAACTGCATGTGCTCTCCTTAAGGCACGAGTATAAACTGCATGTACACTCTTTAAGGAACGAGTATAAACTGCATGTCCACTCCTTAAGGCATGAGTATAAACTGCATGTACAATCCTTAAGGCACGAGTATAAACTGCATGTAGGCTCCTTAAGGCACGAGTATAAACTGCATGTCCACTCTTAGCCCGCAAGAGTATAAACTGTATATGGCTTAAAAATAAAAAATAAAATTCTGCTAGGTTGAAAACCTCGAAAGAGGCGGCCTAGGCAAAATTTAGGACATACAAAAAAAAGACTCACCCAGAACTACGTTGTGGCTTGATCCTCTTTACTGAGGTACGTAGGCTCTTGAAATTTCATTCTGAGTTCAGTTACATTGGTGTAGAAAAAAAATATGTTCCTGCAGTATCTACCATATGGATACCAAGTACGAAACTATTCTAATTAAATTTTGGACTTACTCTAAATATTTGTGACTCAATGGGGGCAATCCGTCGAAAAGAAAGAGAGTTCCTTCAATGGGATTTGGAATGCCAAAGTTTTCCAAGCCTACAACTAGAAGGATCTCAAAATTTACATGTCTTAAGGTGGACAAGATTTGTTCATTTTCACCTTAAGCGGGCCTCTAACGAGTTTATCCTTAAGGATATTGAAATTTTCATGCCTTAAGGTGGACAAGATTTGTCCCTTTGCACCTTAAGCTGACCTCTTACGGGATTATCCTTAAAGGATATTAAAATTTTCATGCCTTAAGGTGGACAAGATTTGTCCCTTTGAACGTTAAGCTGGCCTCTTAGGGGTTTATCCTTAAAGGATATCGAAATTTCCATGCCTTAAGGTGGACAAGATTTGTCCCTTTGCACCTTAAGTTGGCCTCTCATAGTTTTATCCTTAAAATTATATTGAAATTTTCATTCCTTAAGGTGGACAAAATTTATCCCTTTGCACCTTAAGTTGGCCTCTCACGGATTTATCCTTAAAGGGATCTCAAAAGTTTCATGCCTTAAGGTGGACAAAATTTATCCCTTTGCACCTTAAGCTGGCCTCTCGCGGGTTTTTCCATAAAAGGATCTCAAAATTTCCATGCCTTAAGGTGGAAAAAATTTAACCCTTTGTACCTTAAGCTAGCCTCTCGCGGGTTTATCCTTAAAAGGATCTCAAAAGTTCCATACCTTAAGGTGGACAAAATTTTGTCCCTTTGCACCTTAAGCTGACCTCTCGCGGGTTTATCACTAAAAGGATCTCAAAATTTCCATACCTTAAGGTGGACAAAATTTGTCCCTTAGCACCTTAAGCTGGCCTCTCACGGGTTTATCCATAAAATGATCTCAAAAGTTTCATGCCTTAAGGTGGACAAGATTTGTCCCTTTGCACCTTAAGCTGGCCTCTCGCGGGTTTATCCTTAAAAGGATCTCAAAATTTCCATGCCTTAAGGTGGACAAAATTTGTCCTTTTGCACCTTAAGCTGGCCTCTTACGTGTTTATCCTTAAAAGGATATAAACATTTTCATTCCTTAAGGTGGACAAGATTTGTCCATTTGCACCTTAAGCTGGCATTCTAATGGATTTGTTATGTAAAGAGAGCATCTTAAAGTCAAATTGGTCGATCTTAGAGTGTACAGAGGCGAAGTTAAACTCTAGCACCCTAAGTCAATTGTTGCAAAGTCAGCATCTTGAAGTCAAATTGGTTGGTCTTAGAGTGTACGGAGGCGAAGTTAAACTCTCGCACCCTAAGCCGATTGTTGCAAAGTTAGTATCTTGAAGTCAAACTGGTTGGTCATTAGAGTGTACGGAGGCGAAGTTAAACTCTCGCACCCTAAGCCGATTGTTGCAAAGTTAGTATCTTGAAGTCAAACTGGTTGGTCATAGAGTGTACGGAGGCGAAGTTAAACTCTCTCACCCTAAGCTGATTGTTGCAAAGCCACCATCTTGAAGTCAAATTGGTCGGTCTTAGAGTGTACGGAGGTGAAGTTAAACTCTCGCACCCTAAGTCGATTATTGCAAAGCCACCATCTTAAAGTCAATTGGTCGGTCTTAGAGTGTATGGAGGCGAAGTTAAACTCTCGCACCCTAAGCCGATTGTTGCAAAGCCACTATCTTGAAGTCAAATTGGTTGGTCTTAGAGTGTATGGAGGCAAAGTTAAACTCTCACACCCTAAGCCGATTGTTGTATATTGCTATCTGTTTCAATACTAAAAAACAAAAAAAAAAGAAGTTGGTAAAATTCACAAAGAAAGAGAAAGAAAGTACCTCGTTACTAATATCGACAAATTAACTTCAAAGCAATCCGTGAAAGATGTTACGAGATTAATGTTAAGACTTAAGAGAATGAGAGGCATCCTCCTATTTATAGGCATAGAAGGGCGGTGCCCATATCCTAATTTGATAGGATTCAATGTAACAGTTCCAGTCCAAGAAGAATTGAATAATTGATCACTAATCTAATTAGTGTCAAAGACGGCTACATAAAAAATTGAATCCTACCCCAATTTGGTTTGTTGTGGCGGCGGTAGTGCACAACTTCAAGGCATGATGGATTTCCTATTTAAATATGGTTAATTGGTGAAAGAAAAAGAAAAGAACGCTGCTCAGAGATGATGCTTAAATCATTAAGATGGTATTTGCTAAAAAAAAAGGAAAGGGAGATATGGGGCCTACGGATTAAAGGAAAGGGAGATTTGTGGACGACACAATTTTGTTAAATTTGAACCTATACAAAATTTGGATTATATTAAATTCAAAATATATTAGTCTCAATAAATATTGTGGATTAATATAATTGGATTAATTATTTAAGTCCGAACATATATGGATTTAATTAAAGTCTAATTTTTATTAGGCTAGCCCATTGATTTGGGCTACAAATGATGAGCGCACTTTAATAAGCCCAAGATGTTGTCATATTCTAGAGACCCAAATAAGCACTACCTGTCAAATGATGTGGCATGCCAAGTCAAGTGAAGGAGACAATAGGACCATGCCACATGTCAAAATAATGCAGCAGACCCATGAAATAAAAGCCCATAAAAAGGCGTCACATCACTTAAATCTGATTGGTCAAAGGAAGTCTTATATTCATCATGACTCTTCCTTTCCTACAACTATAAATAGGGGTCTCATAATTCAAAAAAAAAAGGCACCCCCAGATCTCTAACAAGAAGCAAGAGAAAGCTTGTGGATCAAACACCGCAATTTCTCTAAAAAGCTCAAGCATTCAAATCAAATTCATCAAGATTCAAGATCAAGACCACAATATTCAAGAACAAACTCAAAAGCCCTTGAATTCAAGTATAAGTCAAGATCAAATCCCTCAAGTCCACAAACCAAGTTCAAATTTAAGATCAAGCTTTAAGCCCTTGAATTTATATTTGAAATGGCGAATCAGAGGATTCATAGAGATTGTAACACTCGCATTAAAATCAATAAAATTGATTGTTGCAATATTTTACTATCTCGAATTATTATTTATTTTTCGGCCTTGAGAATTTTACTGTCCAACAGTCACATTTTTCTTCATTTGAATAACTAATTATAATTGAACCTATTCTTCAAGAAGAATATACGACGAAGAGTATTCAAATATCCTTCTTAGGCTCCATTTTTTTTTTTTAAGATTCAGACGTCTAAATCTGAATGCACATCTGAATGATTAAGATGTTGTCTCTAGATCTGAAAATTGAATGATTAAGACGGTTTGTTTTTCAACATTTGAATGTGTAAAAAAAAATTATTTGTATACATAATAAAAAATTAATTATATATTAAAAAAGTATGTAATTTAATACAACAAAATTATTAGTATCTGATTGAGAAAAAACATTTATGTTTGTTAGTGATTATGGAGATGACTTATAATGGTGGTTGCGGTGACGATGATTGATGTTAGTGATTAATAATATTGGTGGTGATAATTGTGATGGTTGGTATTGTATGACTATTATGATGGCGGCGATTGATGGTGGTGGTAGTTGTTGTGATGTGACGTTGCTTGATGTTAGTAGTTTAAGGTGTTGATTGTGTTAGCTGAAACATGAATGCATGATGATTGACGATGGGTTGGTGCTAGTTGAAGATGTTATTTATTGTGCTGGTGGAGATGTTTGTTAATAGAGATATATTGTAGCGATGGTACTGGTTGAAGTGGTGGTAGAGGTGGCGTTACTAGTGACAATGATGGTGGTGGTCAAAGAATGTGTAGAGGTTATGATATATTAGCGGTAGTTAGTGGTGGTTCTAGTTGTGATAGATGAGTTGGTTGGTAGTAGGGATTGACCGATAGTGGTTGCTGATTGTGGTGTTGTTGACGGCAGTGATGACGGTGAATTTAATTAGAATAAAAGAGGTAGTAGGTGTGGTAGCGGTTGATAATTATGGTTGATAGCGATATTTTTTAGCGATGGTGGTTGTGATGGCGGAGGTGGTTGGTGGTGGTTGACAATGGTGACGGTGGCAGAGATGGTTAGTGGTGGTGACTGCTGAATATGAATAGAGTGGTGAATATTATCCATCACCAGAATATCCCTTTCAGACCTATTAAAATTTGGTTTTAGATTTGAATGATTAAGACCTATTCAGACCTATTAAGAGTTAAAGCTTTAATAAAAAATAAATGCACTTAATGGTTTGAAGTCTGAACCATTCAGATTCAGACCTCCATTGAGTGCAAACAAATGAGGCCTTAATGTATTAAAACAGTTTCTTTTACTAGTGTTAGAATTTAAAATTTTGGTTACCGACCTAATACTTGAGTTAGGGGTGTCAAGTGGGCCGGGCCGACCCGGCCTTAGTACCTAACCCGACCCGGTTTGACCCGACCCTATAAGTCCTAGGGCTTTAGGGTTTCGGGTCTCGGGCCGGTTGTTTTGTTAAAATGGGCCCGGCTAACCCAGCCCGGACCAAGCCCGATCCAGGCCCGCCGGTTAATCAGCCCGGCCCGACCCGAAAAAAATTAAAAAAAAAAAAAAGATATTTTGGATTTTGGGCCAAACTAGCCGTTGGGGCAACGGCTATATAGCCTTTTTTGGGTCCAAGCGGCTAGTTTGGGCCCATTTATTAAAAAAAAAAAAAACTTTAAAAAATATTTTTTAATCCCAAAAAAAAATCTATAAATACCCTACAACTTCAAATCATTTTTCACACAATTTTTCACTCTCTCAAATCTCATTCTCTCTCAAATCTCAATTCTCAATTCTCAAATATTCAATATATTTAATTTCTTAGAGTGTTCACTTTAATTTTTTTAATTTTTCATTTACAAAGTACGAGCGGAAGTTTCTAAAGTCGCAATCTTCGGATACTTCCAAAATTTGGTATTGTCGTTCCATCTCTTACGTTTAATTTTTATTTATTGTATTAATTGTTTAATATTTAATTTTATTATATTTATGTATTTTGAATATTTTTAGTTTAATTTAATTTATATTAGTGATAAATTAAGAAACCTCGCTACTAAAAGTGTTAAAATTTTTTGTCCCGGAAGCGGTAGTGGTAGTAAAAAGTGAATTACTAGCGGTAGAGGTAGTTCAAGTAGTAGATATACCCGTGTGCCTTCGCCTCCGGTACCGCTTGGTACACCTTTTGAGGAAGAAATGGGTGAAGGTGCTCACGATATGGATTATGTAGAAGCTCAGAAAAATTACGGTATAGAAGAAGAAAATGAAGTAGATGCGGTTAATTTAGACGAAGATAATGAAAATATTGCTGAGACACCCACAGTAGGAGATGCTAACGTTAGATCTGAATCAGTTAATCTCCCTTCCCGTCCTCCCAGTGCCCCAAAACCTCGTAAAAGAACTAGTATTGCATGGCAATTTTTTGAACGTATATCAGATATTGAGGTGCAATGCAATATTTGTCAACAAATATATAAGCATAGAAGTGGAGGCAAGCAAGGGGGTACGGGTACGTTAATGAGACATGTAGCTGAAGATAACAAAAGAGAGTTAAATATTGCAAAAGGTGGTGGGGATGTTGGTGGGTCAACGCAAACTAGAATGGACCCAGCAACCGGTCACGTAGCGAAGAAGTATAATAAATTGAGGGACAGGGAAGAAATAGCTAAAATGGTAGCTGTGGATTGTTTGCCTTTTAGTTTTCCTTCTTCTGATGCCTTTATTCGTTATATACAAACAATTTATAATCCTATGTTTAACGGTATTCCTAGAACTACTTGTCTGTCTGATATTTTTAGACTCCATTCACAATATTATTTTTATTTATCAACATTGTTAAAAAATATTCAATGTAGATTGTCCCTAACTTCTGATCTTGGTCGTGCTGTAAATAAAAATAATTATTTAACCGTTACTTGTCATTGGATGGATAGTAATTTCGTGATGCAAAAACGTATTCTTACTTTTTTATATGATGAAGATCGTAAACATACTGGATAATTTATTGCTGATTCTATTGTTAAAATTGTCGGATATTATGGTATCGAAAATAAAATTTTATGTATTGCTTTTGATAATGCTTCTAACAACAAGACTGCTATAACAAAAATAAAATCTACGCTATCTCCGCCCTTGCCTGAAATTTTTCATATTAAGTGCGCATGTCATATATATAATTTAATTGTAAAAGATGGTCTTGACTTTTTTGAGCTTTATATTGAAAAAATTCGTCTTGCCGTTGGTTTTATTCAAGGAAATAATCGTAGATCGAGAATTAGAGAATTTAAAGTTAAATGTCAAGAAAATGGACTTACATCGATTTTGATGCCTGAGGAAATTAATACTAGATGAAATTCTACGTATGAATTTTTAAAAACTTGTTATAAATATAGAATTTCTATCACACTATCTTTTAACCAACATTGTGGTTCATTTGCTGATTCTGCTGATTGCATGCTACATAATTCTGATTGGGTTGTAATTAATGATCTTGTTAAATTTTTAGAAAAATTTTTTGGTGCTTATTATCCTACTGTTTGTAATATTTTGACATATATAGCCGATATTTCTGGTTTGCTTAAAGAATATAAAAATAAAGAAGGTTATAAAGAAGCTGTTGGCGCCATATTTACGAAATTTAAAAAATATTTTTTCTCGATTCCCCCTATTTACTTGGTTGGTGCTATGCTAAATCCGTGCATGAAATATAATCATATGTGTCACTTTAGTACTCTTATAAACCACTAACTTAGAAATAAATACTAACCATGATTCTGAACAAGTACAACCTGATTTGTGGACGGTTACGGCTGATGCAAAGGATTGCATAGAAAAATTATATAATCACTATGCTGATTTATTTGATTTAGCCGTACCTATAAATATCACTCCAACTATCTCTCCTCATTCTCCCGAGGAGCCATCATCTTCTAAAAGGCCGGCACATAGTGGTTTTTCTGATTCATTTTATGATTTAAATTGTTGGAACAGTGTTGATGAGAGAACTTACACATCAACTTATCGGGAAGAGCTGAAATATTATCTTCGGACGGCACCAGAGGATCGCAGACGACGGATCAACATGTTGGATTGGTGGAGGAGTAATGAAACACAATATCCTGTGCTTTCAAGATTAGCTAGAGATATCTTGAATGTTCTAATATCAACCGTTGCATCAGAGAGCGCCTTTAGTCAGGGACGACAGCAGCTTGGAGATAACCGACACTCATTGGGAAGCAATGCAATGAATATTCTAGTTTACCTCAGAGATTGGATTAGAGCGGAAAGAAGAAACCAAGGAATGGAACCAGAGCTGAGCGACGAGTTGAAACTTGAAGAAATTATGACTTCACGGGAGAACTCAGTAGAATCAAGTCCAATGCATGGTTTTGCCCCCGTTGACTTCGACTATCCTATGTAAGTTCCCATTAATATTAACATGAATGAGTTGGAAAAAATGATGCATAATTTATAGATTTTTCATTCATGTAAATTATAAATTTTGGATCATTTTGCAATCAATAAAATTTCCCAAATTCATTCACTCCTTAGTCCTTATTTTTTTTTATTTTTTTTCATTTAACGATTTAAAATTTTAAATTGAATTTCTAGTTTTCTACTTTAAATTAAAAACTTACTTCTAATATATTATTAATTTACTACCAAATATTATTAATTTATTATATTAAGTAGCATATGTTTTGTATATTTGTGCATATATCTTCTATAGAAGTGTATATTTAACGTATACATGTGTATATATTTTATAAATTAGTATATAAGTATATCTATATATATTGTAATGTATATATAATGTAGTATATTTTATAAGTAGTAGTATATATACATTGAATGATGCGTATACACGTGTATATATCTTCTATAAAAGTGTATATTTAACGTATACATGTGTATATGTTTTATAAATTAGTATATAATTATACAAATATATATTGTAATGTATATATATTATAGTATATTTGATTTAAAGTATTACATATACATAGAATAGAGTGTATTTATGTGAATAGATCTTCTATAGACGTGTATATTTAACGTATACATTACTTTATGTTTTATAAATTAGTATATATATTGTAGTATATACTTTTTTTAAAGTATTACATATATATTGCATGGTGCGTATATATGTGTATATATCTTCTATAGACGTATATCTTTAAAGTATACAAGTGTATATGTTTTATAAATTAGTATGTAGCTATATATATATACATATTGTTGTATATATATATATATGTATATTGTAGTATATATTTTATTTAAAGTAGTACATATATATTGAATGATGCATATATATGTGTATATATCTTCTAAAGTAGTATATATTTAACGTATACATGTGTATATGTTTTATAAATTAGTATATATATATATATATTGTAGTGTATATATATATATATATATATATATATTATACTATTATAGCATATGTTTTATTTAAAGTAGTACGTATAGTCATAGATAATTATATATTGAATGTTACATATATATGTGTAATTGTTTATATATTTTTTTAAAAATATATATTGTATATTGGAGTGTATATAGTGTATATTGGATTTTTTATTTATTTTTTAAACGAGTTTGACTGATTTTTAACCGGGTTTGATCGGATTTTGATGGGTTTGACCGGGTTGGGTTAAGTGGGCCGGGTTAGGGTGGGTTTTAATTTTTTTACTGTTTGGTTTGACCGGGTTGGGTTAAGTGGGCCGGGTTAGGGTGGATTTTAATTTTTTTTACTGTTTGGCCCGGCCCGGCTAACGTCAAAACCAGCCCTCAACCCGATTAAAATGAAAGGGCCGATTCCGGGTTGGCCCGGCCGGCCCGTTTGACACCCCTAACTTGAGTGCAAGACACGATTTTAAGTACGCGGCCTAACGGTCAGCAAAAGATGTAAAAATCATAAAGGATGGTAATTCAAATTTTAATAGAAATAAGAAAATATTGACTCGATTTGTTTTTCATTTATTACCTAACTCTTGATGAATAAAATTGACCAATATAAAGTATACCCCTCATCTCATATTAATTATCACATTTGTTTTAATTTTTATTTAAGACATTATAAATAAAAAGTTATTTTATACACTAATTTATCTTTATCTCGAGATATAAAATAAAGCTAAAGTAAGCTTATTGATAGTTGAACAATCATATTCACTTATTTAAACACCATCATTATTAATAAAAATAAGTTGAAACTTGAGAGCCAAGAGATATAGAGCACAAAGGCAGAATGCTTAGCGTGCGAATCCTACTGATGATTGTTTCATAGCTTAATATTGACACCTGATTTGATCCGATCATGCACTGCTACAGAGGAGTTCATAGACTTTTCTTTTTTTGATGGATTTCATGTTCATTAAAGTGAACGCGAGGACAAAGCAGAGGTGGAGTCAGAATTTCAATTCAGAGAGTTTAATATTTAAAGAAAACTTAATCGAAGGAAATTTAATACCTATTATAAATATATAAAAAATAATTTTAATTATATAAAAATGATTTTTTTTTTGTCGAAGGGGGTTTGAACATTGCCAAAAGGCTGCCTCCGCCAACGGACAAAGGTGGAGCACAAAACCCATTAAAGCCCATGTGGGGCGGACCTAGTGGGGGTACACGTTTGTCCAAATTCAATATTATAAGTATAAATAACATAAATATCAAATCTTTCGGAAGAAATTACACTCTCTTCCACTTTATTAAGTACTTTAAACTCTCTCCCTATTAATATACATAACATAGCCGACATATACATAACATTCTGTATATATGTTGGAATTTTTGTAATATGTCTAGGGAGTTGAGATTTTTTGTAATATTGAAAACATAAGTTGTGTATGATATTAAATTAACAATATTTTAAATAACATAAATATACATCTTAACTTATCATATTTATATAATCATCATCCTTATAACTATAAAAATCTCAACTAATTATATCTTTTTTAAATATATCGGGAAGCTAATTATATATCTTGAAAGACTTAAAATTGAAAAAGATATATCGAAAGTTATTTATGTTTCTTTGTAAAACAAAAAATATCTTCGTTGGATGTATTATGTATCTTGACAGATTTGAAATTGAAGAAAATATATCGACGGCTAATTATGTATCTTTACAATAAAAATAATATCTTCGTTGAATATATCAGAAGCTAATTATGTATCTCAACAGACCCAAAATTAAGATTTTCAATAATTATGTAAAATGTCTGAATTTTTTATAATTAAACTTCAAACTATCAAAATTTATATTGTTTGCTCTTAATTGAAACTCCTTGTTTGCTTTAATAAAAAACTTATAAATATCTAAACAAAAATTTAGTTACCATTATATATTAATTTTAAATAATTATAAAATTACATAAACTTCAAATTTTAAATTTCTCGCCACTGATTGTTTAAATCAGTGCCAATAACTTTGACACAACCTGGGAAACGGTGCTAGATTTCTCAAGTTAGGGCAACAAGCTGAACTGTAACCAACTACACTTTGGAAATTAAAGTTGGGACGTTTTCCTTGACCAATGGAACTCTTAAAAAAAGGACAATTTGCTTTTTGGACGCTCCATCATGTGCCCTTGCACAAAATAAAAGTCGTTTAAATATATGTTTTTCAAATAACACCGTTCGAGCAAGGATGGACCTGATTTTTTTTTTTTTTTTAAAACGACAATTATTTTGATACGCGAGAAATAAGAATAACCACATGTAAGTGGATGCCAAGGAAATGTTTGACCTAGAATTTGCTTATATGCATTCTCCAAAATTGACTTGGTAGAACTAGAGGCGGATTGAGGATTCGAATTCATCGAGTGTCAAGTAATTCAATTGGATTATTCATCTTTTTGGTCTATAGGACAATTAACAAATCAATCAATAATAAAAGAGCAATAATAAAATGACCAAACTTAAAACTTTTAATAATATTACTAATATCATAATATCCATAATTCATTATAATTGCCCACGACGAGTTTTCATATTCTGAAAACGATCAACGATGACATCATTACTTACATTTGCAAATACATCACGCTCTATGTAACATACTAAACAATCATTTAAATATTGATCACCAATACTATTTCACACTTCATTTTTATGTGCTTCATGGAAGAGAATACTTTTTCAACAGTTGCCATAGCGACGGGTAAAATCAAAGTCAACTTCACAAGTAAATAAACAAGTGAATAAGTCTCCACAAGATTTTTCTCAACTAATGTCTTTGTCAAATCACGAATTTCTTGCAAGTTGTAGAATTTGGAATTACCACCTCGCATATGAATTATGAAGGTATTAAGTTGGTAACTCAAATCTCGAAGCTTTCCATCATCAAACTCATTTGGATAACACTTTGCTAAAGTCATGATTCTACCTTTGTCAAAATTAGAAAAAGAATTGACAGGATTCAAGCTACCCATCCCAAGAAGCAAATCACTACTTACTACATCAAAACGCTCATTAAGCTCTTGAGGTTGCACATCAATGACCGCACAAAAGATTTCAACACGCAAGTGGTGCGAATAAAAAACATCTAAACACTTACGCTTTGACTTTTCGGGAAAATAAGACTCATCTAATTTGGGAATCAAGATATCATGTGAATCACAAAATGAAGAAACATCATTCACCAAAGATTTCCACCCATTCTCTCTCATATCTTGCAATCTTTTCTTTGAGATGTTAAGAAACTTCACGGCATTAACAATATCTTGATTTTTTTTTTTGTAAAATCTTGCTCAACTCATTTGACATGGCCAACACTTTCAACATCAAGTGAAGCATAAAAGCAAATTTGAATGCTCTAACCTTTGTCAAAAGATATTCCGCTTGATTTCTATTACTTGAAGTAGAACCTTCAATTTCAATCACTCCAAGAACGTGAACAATGGATGAGAAAATAACAAGAAAGTTATCCAATGTTTTGAAATGTGATCCCCAACGAGTATCACCTGGTCTTTGAAGCCCACGCTCTTGATGTAATCCTTGTCCGGTATGAGCTTCACCAGACTCAAGTAATTGCTTCGAATTTTTGGCTTGGTGATGACGAAGTAAATCTCGACGTTTAAAAGATCCTTCCACAACATTCAACACATTAGTAACATGATAAAAAAAGTCTTCAACTTCCACATGTGTTTTAGCAATAGCTACAAGTGTTAGTTGCAATTGATGTGCAAAACAATGAATATAGTACGCCGAAGGACTATCTTTCATAATTAAAGTTTTGAGACCATTTATCTCTTCCTTCATATTACTAGCTCCATCATAACCTTGCCCACGTATTTGGATGGACTTAGTGAATGATCGAAAAGCAAAGAATAAATTTTTTTCTTCAATGAGCATGTCGATGTATCACTAACATGGACAAGACTAATAAATTGTTCCACTACTTCACCTTTTTTATCAACATATCTCAAAACAAGAGCCATTTGTTCTTTGTGTTAGATGTCTTTGGATTCATCAAATAATATACCAAAATAATCTCCATTCAAGTCCGCAATTATAACTTTCAATGTTTGTTTAGCACAAGCATTAACAATATCGTTTTGGATCATAGGACAAGTCAAAGTATCATTTTGTGGAGCTTTTTCTAATATCACTTTTCCCACATCCAGATGGTTGTCTCTGTGCCACCGCAAAAATATTAAAAAGTAGCCTTGATTACTTGAAGATTCACTTTCGTCATGACCTCGAAAAGGCAATCCATAATACAAAAGAAGTCTTGCCACATTAATTGAAGCTTCCAAACGCATTCGGTACTCACTTTTTGACTTTTTAGAATGCTTGTCAAGAACAACTTGAATTGATTGACGATGATTTGATAAATCTAGTATCTTATTGTAACATTTGTGGTGAACACTATAACTTTACCAACATGCAAACGAAATCTTTCAATAGCCTAATTCCAACCCCTAAAACCCTTTAATGCATAAAAATCACCCGTCGTTTTATGAACAAATTTATTTTTTAATAAATAACAATATAGCAATATGCGGCATCTTTCTCCATACTATACTCCAACCAAGTCGAATCTGAACATTTAAACCAACTTGAAGCAAATTGACGCATTCTACCTCCTATTTCACTTGAAGGATATGGTTTCAAGACAGGTTGACAAAGCCCCTTTTCAATATAATATTTTCTCACTTCATCTCGTATTCGAGGATCATAATCAGAAATAGGTCTTTTTTCTCTCGGACTGACTTTAAGTGAACCCAAATCGAGGTCAGTTATAAGACAAGAACGATTGATATTAACATTACTAGAACTAGATTGAGAATAATTAACCTTCTTGAAAAAATTCTCCATCTCAATTCACAAAATTAGAACACTTTATCCTAAATCAAGATAATTTCAAATTTGGATTTCTAGGTTCAAGAAAGAGAAACACAATAATTTTTTAAAATAACTTACAAAGAGAGCAAGCAACAAGCAAGAGTGCAGAGAGAAAGAGCAACCAACATCAGCAAAGCTCAAGAACATAGATGTTTTGATTTGGTCATTTCCTTTGAAAATAGGATTTTTGTTTTAATTTAATTGAAAGACAAGTACCTTTTAAACAATTAAATAAATAAAAAAAAGGTCAAAAAATAAGATTACTTTTATATAAAATCGGTAATAGTTTATGGCTTTGTGCAGATGTGCCCTGTTTAGTTGAAAATTATTACGCCTGTTCGTTGTTGGGTTGCTGCCAAAATGATTTTTAAAAAATAAATGTTGCTAGCCAGGTTCGAACACATGACCTTGGGCCTACAAGAGCAGCACTTTGCCAACTGCACTAGACAACACTCTTATTTTAGGTGCCATATTTAATATTTAACTATATTTGTATATATATACAACTATATATAGAGAGTTTCCGTCGAAATTTGTGAGTGGCGTGCCATCCCCATGGGTCTTAATAGATCCGCCCTAGGTAGAACAACCCAATGGTGGTAGAAGTGGTCTCTTCACAAGTTTTCCTAAATATGTATGGTGTTGTGGTTCTTGTCCTCTTCGTTTAAAAAACTAAAAGACACAATCTTTGATTTTGACTTCTTTTCTTTCTTTTTAGGTGCAAGTGAATAGAAAATAAAATGTTCCGTTTGTGTGTATGCAAATACTTATGGATTGCTAAGAATTAGAGGGATTGCTAAGAATTAGAGGACTCTCTATCTTTCTATCGTCCTAGCAATCGATCGGCTACTAAACCACGAATCATTTAATTATTCTTCAAAAATTAATCTGTAATATAATTAGGAGAGTTAAATTTTGCTTAATATCTAGTTAAACAAAGGCCTGAGTTAAATTTTGCTCAATATATAGTTAAAAAGAGGCCTAGTTCTCTAGGTTATTTTCTCTCACTACACAGAAGTCCAACAAACCATACAACAAAAATTTAACCCTAATTTTTTTTAAAAAAACAAATTTTAGTCTATACAAGCTTTGTATATTAGTGTATACACATTTTTCTCTGATTATATATTTGTTACGCATGGTATATATTTGTTACACATGGTATATTCTGATGTTGTAATGACATTTTTGTTTTGTTTTGTTTTTATTTTGTGATTTTAGGCATTAGAGTTGAGTTGATTCAACAGACACGCATAGACGTGAATTCAAGTGGCCAATTGAACCAAACTGTTAAATTACTTGTGTTTGATGCAACAATCACTACATGATGTTTTAGTAATCATTTTTGTTATTCCAAGAGCGCTATATCCATTAAAGAAAAAAGAGTCATCCTATTATTAGGAAGTAAGCCTGTAAAATCGGTCGGGCTGACCCGGCCCGACCCACTAAACAAACCCGCCCAGTTTGACCCTACCCGATCAGCTCACGAGTTGTAGGATACCGGATCCCGGACTGAATTATTTTTTTATTGCCCGATTAACCCAGTCCGGCCGCCGGTTAACCGACCCAAATATAATTTTAAAAAAAAATCAAATTTTTTACAAAATGGACTGTCGGGCCATTAATGGCCCAACGACTGTATGACCATTGGGAGCCCAAAAACGGCTATATGGCCATTTTTTATTTTAAATTTGTTTTTTCAATTAAAATATTTTTTTAAACTCAAAAAAATTCCTATAAATACCCTACACTTTCAAATCATTTTCCACACAATTTCATTCTTTCAAATCTCATTCTCTCTCAAATCTCAATTCTCAAATATTCTATATATTTTTTAAAGTGCTCAATTTAATTTTTTAATTTTGCGATTACAAAGTATGAGTGGAGGTTTCTAAAGTCGCAACTTTTGGATACTTCCAAAATTTGGTATTGTCGTTCCGTCTCTTACTTTTAATTTTTAATTAGTTTATTAATTATTGAATATTTAATTTTATTATATTTGTGTTTTGAATTTTTTTAGTTTGATTTATATTATGGATAAATTAAGAAATATCGCCACTAAAAGAGTAAAATTTTTTTATCCCAAAAGTGGTAGTGGTATTAAAAAGTGAATTACTAGCAGTAGAGGTACTTCAAGTTGTAGATATACCCGTGTGCCTCCGCCTCCGGCATCGCTTAGTCAACCTTTTGAGGAAGAAGTAGGTGTAGGTGCTCACGATATGTATTATGTAGAAGCTAAGAAAAATTATGGTATGAAAGAAGAAAATGAAGTAGATGTAGTTGATTTAGATGAAGATGATGAAAATATTGGTGAGACACCCGCAGTAGGAAATGCTAACGTTAGATCTGAATCGGTTAATCGCCCTCCCTGTCCTCCCTGTGCCCCAAGAGCTCGTAAAACAACTAGTATTGGATGGAATTTTTTTACACGTATATCAGATACTGAGGTGTAATGCAATATTTGTCAACAAATATATAACTATAAAAGAGGAGGCAAGCAAGGGGGTACGGGTACATTAATGAGACATATAAGTGATAATCACGAAAGAGAGTTAAATATTGCAAAAGGTGGTGCAGATGTTAGTGGGCCAACACAAACTAGAATGGATCTAGCAACTGGTCAGGTAATGAAGAAGTATAATAAAATTAGGGACCGGAAAGAAATAACAAAAATAGTAGTTGTGGGTTGTTTGCCTTTCAGGTTTCCTTCTTCTGATGCTTTTATTCATTATATTCAAGTAATTTATAGTCCTATGTTTAATGGTATTCCTAGAAGTACTTGTCGGACCGATATTTTTAGATTTCATTCACAATATTATTTTTATTTATCTACATTATTAAAAAATATTCAATTTAGAATAACTCTAACTTCTGATCTTGATCGTGCTGTTAATAACAATAATGATTTAACTATTACTTATCACTGGATAGATAGTAATTTTATTATGCAAAAATGTATTCTAGCTTTTTGTATGATGAAGATCGTAAACATACTGTAGATTTTATTGCTGATTCGATTGCTAATATTGCAGAATTTTATGGTTTTGAAAATAAAATCTTAGGTATTACTTTTGATAATATTTCTAACAAACAAGACTGCTATTAGAAAGTTAAAAGATAAGTTATCTCTGCCGTTACCTGAAATATTTCATGTTCAGTGTGCTTGTCATATATATAATTTAATTGTAAGAGATGGTCTTGAGTTTTTTGAGTTTTATATTAAAAAAATCCATCTTGCTGTTGGTTTTATTCAAGGAAATAATTGAAGAAAAAGAATTAGAGAATTAAAACTTAAATGTGAATAAAATGGACTTGCACCAATATTGATGCTTGAGGAATGTGATACTAGATGGAATGCTACGTCTAATTTTTTTACAAACTTGTCATAAATATAGAGTTCCTATTACATTAACTTTTAACAAACATTGTGATTTATTTGCTGATTTGACTGATTGTAAGCTACATGATTCTGATTGGAATGTAATTGATGATCTTATTAAGTTTTTGGAAAATTTTTATATAGCTACGATTGAATTTTCCGGTGCTTATTATCCTACTGTTTGTAATATTTTAGCATATATAGCTGATATTTCTGGTTTGCTCACAGAATATAAGAATAAAGAAGGTTATGAAGAAGCTGTTGGTGTTATGTTTGCTAAATTTAAAAAATATTTTTTTCGATTCGCCCTATTTACTTGGTTGGTGCTATGCTAAATTCGTGTATGAAATATAATACTATGTGCCACTTTAGTACTCTTATTTATTCTAACTTAGAGATAAATACTAACAATGATTCTGATAATGAAGAACAAGAACAACCAGATTTGTGGATGGCTATGGTTGATGCGAACGCTTACATAGATAAATTATATAACCGTTATGCTGATTTACTTGATTTAGCTGTACCAATAAATATCACTCCAAATGTCACTCTCATCCTTTCGAGGAGCCATTATCTTCTAAAAGGCCGGCACATAGTGATTTTCCTGATTACTTTTATGATTTAAATTGTTGGAACAATATTGAGGCGGGAGCTTACACAATAACTTATCGAGAAGAGCTTAAGTATTATCTTCGAACGCCGATAGAGGATCGCAGACGATGGATCAACCCGTTGGATTGGTGGAGGAATAATGAAACACAATATCCTGTGCTTTCAAGATTAGCTAGAGATATATTGAATGTTCCAATGTCAACCGTTGTATTGGAGAGCACTTTTAGTCAGGCACGACAATAGCTTGGAGACAACCGACACTCATTGAGAAGCAATACTATGAATGTTCTAGCTTGCCTTAGATATTGGATTAGAGCGGAATGAAGAAATCAAGAAATGGAGGAGGAGCCAAAAGACGAACAAAAACTTGAAGAAATTATGACTTCAAGGGAGAACTTAGCAAAATCAAGTCCAATGCATGGTTTTGCCCCCACTGAATTTGACTATCCTCTGCAAGTTCCCGTTAATATTAACATGAATGAGTTGGAAAAAATGATGCAAAATTTGTAGATTTTTCATTCATGTAAATTATAAATTTTGGATCATTTTGCAATCAATAAAATTCAACATTCATTCACTCCTTAGTCCTTACTTTGTAATTTTTTCCATTTAATGATTTAAATTGAATTTCTAGTTTAAATAAAATACTTAGTTTTAATATATTATTAATTTACTATAAAGTATTATTAATTTATTATATTGAGTAGCATATGTTTTATATAAAGTAGTACATATATTGAATGATACGTATATATGCGTATATATTTTCTATAGACACTAAAGTAGTATATATTTAAAGTATACATGTGTATATGTTTTATAAATTAGTATATATATCATTATATTGTAGTATATGTTTTATTTAAAGTAGTAAATATATATTGAATGGTACGTATATATATGTATATATTTTCTATAGACCATAAAACAGTATATATTTAACGTATACATGTGTATATGTTTTATAAATTAGTATATATATCATTA
The DNA here is from genome assembly GCF_002878395.1 of Capsicum annuum. Lineage (NCBI taxonomy): Eukaryota > Viridiplantae > Streptophyta > Magnoliopsida > Solanales > Solanaceae > Capsicum > Capsicum annuum. The sequence goes on from NC_061116.1 coordinate 148,881,486, forward strand.
TATTGTAGTATATATATTGTAGTATATGTTTTATTTAAAGTAGTACATATATATTAAATGGTACGTATATATGTGTATATATCTTCTATAGACTCTAAAATAGTATATATTTAACGTATACATGTGTATATGTTTTATAAATTAGTATATAACTATATATTTAGTGTGTGTATATATTGTAGTATATGTTTTATTTAAAGTAGTAAATATATATTGAATGGTACGTATATATGTGTATATATCTTCTATAGACTATAAAGTAGTATATATTTAACGTATACATGTGTATATGTGTAACACCCCGCCCTTTCGGGCTAAAGTTTGAATCATCTTTTCTACTCATACAGACCCGAACCTAATGATTCATTCTTAATATATGTGTGGTGATCAATTCTATAGTGTTTTAATGCCTTTGACTATGAATTGAGGTCACAAAATTCCCTAACCCAAGGACGAGTTGAAAGCTTTCTTATCGATTGAGTTTTGGTGAGCATCTAAACTTGGGTCAATTTCCATCGATCATAATTTTTTTTATATAAAGAATTAGAGGGACTACTATATATTAAATGAAAGGTATTTGAGTATTCTTTCCAACGGCACCAGTTTCTCCTTAATACGATATCTGGGTATAAAGTTATGCCCATTTTTCAGAGAGGTGTCAGTTGAGGCCGAATTGCACAAAAAGTACGTTTTTAGCGGGGTATTTTCGTACTTTCCCTCCCAAAAACCTCTCACACGAATTAAATAACACCCTAAACGTTATTTACTCAAATATTATCTATTTTACAACATTAAGATCCTCTTTTCACTCTAAAAAATAAGATCAAACTAGGGTTTCCTCCAAGAACAAGAAACCAAAAATTAATCCTTAAGTTTAAGATTTCAAGAAACGGATCAAGATTTAGGTTCTATTTTTCAAATCTTATAATCTAAGGTATGTGGGACTTCTCTAAACATCATGGGCATAATTTTTCTATTGTTTTTCTTACATTAAAGATTCCCAATCATATTTATAAAGAAAGGATTTGAAATTGTTTGAAAAGTATATGTCATGAAGATGTTTTGAAGAAATTGTATGTTGTCTTGAACCGTCTATCGTGAATTTTGAATATAACAATACATTTATATTTTGGGGTGCAATGAAAGTTTGAATGAGAGCATGAATGATCAAAACCTCCTTTTTTATCATGATATTTTCGATTTATATTGTTATAGGTTTTTTAAAGGAATGAACTTTTTAAACGAAAAACTAATGAGTGAGTGCTTGTTTAATGATCATGGAAAGGTATTGTTTATGACATGTTGGGAATGTGTTTTCACATGATTAATGCTCGTTGTGTCAAATTAACAATCTTTCTTGGATTTTAAGTAATTACAAATATGAGTTGACCACCTATTGATTTTACAATTGGGAGGAGAATGTTTTGGTAAATATTTGAATGAAAATTCTATTGCATAACTCTCTCTCATCTGATGTTTAAAAGTTAGGGTAGTCATGAATATAATAATAAGTGAAAAAGGCCACAGACATGACGTGGCGTAATTTAATTGAATTGCAAGTCAGGGTATGATGATACCCGATGATTCTATGCTCTTAAAAAGATAGTGTTGAATGTATGAAAAATATGAATGTATTTTTATTAAAGAACTAAAAGTTAGGCTTAAGAGAGCTAGTAGGTTACCCAAAGAAGGCATTTGAGCGCAAGGGCTCATTGCCGAAAATCGTAGTTGCCGATACGGGACTTATGATATATGATCCTACATGATATGACATTTTTAGGACATCTCACATGGGGGGATTTCCTGCAGTGTGCTCACATGGAGGGTATCACCACTCCAATCCTGGTAGCTACTTAGATTGGAGGCTTAGCTGCCGAGCCAAGGGTGGGTTCCACATAGCCCATGGAATTTCAGATTTGTAGGTTGTACCGACCAGCTCAGAAGAATAACAAAGAGTGAGTCATAGTTTCAAAGAAGTGTTTTGGAGATCACTAAAGTATGCCCATGTATTTTTACTTACGTATTATGGTCATTATTTTTATGAAATGCTCTCATCTATTTTGTATTAAAAGCATGCTATTTTGAGTTGTTTCACATACCAGTACGTTTGTATTGACCCTTTATATTTCAGGGTCTGAGGCTCAGTCCAGGGGTTCTGCCAAACCGTAGAATCTTTAGACTGAAGTGTGCAGTTGGTGGGCCTTCTTTATTTTGGAAGGCCTGTTGCTAGAGTATTATTTTGCATTTTAGTTTTGGGTCCGACTGGGGGTCTTGTCCCAGTTATAGACAAGTTATTATATTCTGATGTATTAGATATTTTGCAGACTGAGATGGGTATTGTCTAGACGTCTATTAATTTCATTCCGTATTATAAAATTGAACTCAGAGTATGACCATGATTCTGTCTGTTTATTTCTACATTTCTCTTTATTATATATGAAAAGTGTTCATGATTATAAAATAAAAAAGAGGCATTTGGGCCTCCACGGTTCGGGATGCTCGCACGGATAGGGCCCTGATTCGGTCGTGACAAACTTGGTATTAGAGCATGGTTCATGGTCTCAGGGTGTCTGCAAAATTGCATCAGGTAGAGTCCTATTTATGGGTGTGTAGCGCGCCATACTTATAAGTAGGAGGCTACAAGGCGTTTAGGAATGTTTCTCTTTCTCCATGTTCTAGTTCGTGTTATGGAGTCAGAATATTCCTCTTTCATACACTAGTTCGTGCTATGGCGTCATCCATACGAAGGTAAAGCTATCCTAATTCTTTTCTTACTCTGATGTTCTTAGAAATGTCTCATTTCTGAGGTGATTCAAGTACAAAAACTTAGAATCCAAATGGTGTGGTCCTTTTCTTATTGAGTCATAAAAAATTATAAAATTAAGCAAGGACTTGAGAGAAGTCAGTTGGTTCTTCAAGGTGTATTGATTCTAGTGTAAACTTTAATCTTGATGAAATCATGCTTTTCAGCCTGAGATATTAAGTGTGTCTAGTCCCTTTCAAAATTCCTATTACAGATGTCATGCATAAGGGCAATTATGTATATCAGAATGTTGGAACTATATTTTCACCCAAGTAGTAGTATATGTTAAAGTGTCATGACCTGTTAGTAGCGAGATTAGGCCAAGAAGTTGGTGATATAAAGTCACAAGGTTAGAAGTCATAGTGAGGGTGACTTTTGTGTAAATAAATATTTTTAGTTATATAACTGTTAATTGAGAGATGATTTATTATTTTATAGTGATAGATTAATATGGTAGTAATATTTATAGATTGTAAGGTATTCTATAGAGGAAGTGTTTGGCTGTGATTATTATCTATTCAAAAATAGGAAAAGATCTCAGGATAGATAGTTGTGGTGGTTATAGAAATCAGTTATAACCTGGAGAAGGAATAGATTAGTCAATAAGTTGTAGGTAAAGACTCATTATTATTTATTGAATTTTGAAGGTCATTTTGATGTACGAATGGGTAAGTAAATATGATATGAGAAATTAGAATATGTTGATAAGATTGAAATGGTTTGTATTATAAGATTGAGGTCGACTATCCTTCTTATGTGACTTTACCCCTTGATTGTCTTTTCACTAGTAGTTGTAAACTAGTATTGCTGGTGAGAAGGTATGTAGTAGATTTTGAGGTGAAGTTGTAATGCCATGTAGGGGATTTGATTGTAGGTAGTATCTAGGTGAAATGAGGTGTTTGGGTTGAATTTCCCAGTTTAATGGACTAGTATAAGATGTTGTATGTTTCATCGGTGGTACGTAATTGTTGCTAGACTATAGGCTTGAACTTTAGATGCAGAATGTGGAGGTAAGAATAGTAGCTTAAGATTAATGATGTATGTTTTATGGGAATGGATTAGTAGGCTTGATGTGATTTGTGAAAGAGTCTAGGTTGATAATTTATGAAAAGTTTAAGTGGTAATTATGAGGTATATGTGTATATAAGGACTAGTGTTAAAATGATGAGTTGTGGGTGAGTTATTAAGTGGATAAGAGCGTAAGTATATAAGAATAAGTTGCCCCTGGTAGTATGGCGTTAGGTAAGATTTTATGATATAAGTTATGTGATTAACAGTCTAACATTAAAATGTTAAGTAGTGGAGAGTGGATTTTTATATGATAAGGAGTGAGGATATGTATGCTCATGAGACTACAAGTTGTAGGTTGATGACAACAGAGGATAGTGAAAATTACGAGTAGCGTTCTCAGAAAGCAATGCCTTTAGAGTATACGTAAAATAGAAAATTTTAGCATTTAAGTGTATAAGTGTTTTGCATATCTAGTTTGTGTTCTTGATATTGTAGTATGGAAAAGTCTGGTGAGTTGTTGTACGTGTTCGTTAGAGTTGAATTGAGGAAATATAGGTAGGCAATATGAGCCATGGGTATGGTTTTACCAATTTTGTTAAGTTGTAAGTTACGTGATTAGAGGTGTATTACGTGTATTCTAAGGAGTTGAAGATAGAGTGTTAAGTATTTAGAAGCATGGATGTCTATGCCCATAATAATGTTAGTCATAAGTTGGTGACTTTGGAGTTAGAGGAAGTTATGATTAGTATCCCTGAAGGGGGATGACCCAGAAAGAATTTAGTGTCTTTATGTAAAATTCTTGAAGAAAGTTTGTGTTCGTGTGTATACCGATATCCCCTATTGTATTGAGAACTGTGGTTATAGATTGATGAAAGGTTCTATTCTCAAGTCTAGGAGGGCGAATTTGATCTAAGGGGGAGATGATGGATTAAAGTAGTTCCTGAATATTTTTTTGTGTGTCAAGTTTCAAGTAAGAATCATGTTAAATCAATTCCTATTCAATCAAGCTCCTCCTACTTTGATTTGAATGGACTTTTACCAATGTCTTATGTATTTATGTCTTGCCTATGCCTAAGGCTTGCTTGAGCTCTCTATGTGACTCATGTCATGTTCTAATTTTCTAACAAGGAGCAGTAATGTCCCTTAGTGATCCAATATTCCAAGTATCCAAGCCATATGTTATGTTGCTCATGATCCAAACCTATGTTTCATAACGTGCTTTGTCCTAAGAAAATATATTTTTGTATATCACTGAATCATTTTATGCTGGAATTAGCCAAAACGATAAAGTTGTGCGAACTTATGACTATCTCAGCTCTAAAAATGAGAAACAATAGCTTCAAGTATCAATCTTTGTCTCAATTATTGACTTTATGAAATACGACCTTATGTTATACAAATCATGAGATATGTGTACCCATGTTTCTTACCATTGTATGTCCTAAGAAATCATATTGTATTGTGGTTATGCCGAACGACCCTTTACTTATGATCCAAACACTTGATAGCTGAAGCACTCCATGTCTATTCTATTGTATCTTCACTTTATGTCCCTCCTTGAGTAGTACAATAATTATAAGTTATGAATTGACGAGTGTTACATCTATTCGTGATGTTTTGGATTGGGTCCCTCAATGACCCTCCGTATGTCAGTATGATGGTGGCTGTGAAAGCATGGTAGTGTGTTGAGTGTGGGAGTAGATATTTTTGAAGTCAGATATTTTATGTGACTTCTAGAGCTAAGGTTATAGGAGAAGGGGGAAGAAAGAGATGAGCTTTCGTTACGTGAGATAGTTAAGAAGGAGTTATGTGGTGAAAATCTTAGTGAGAATGATTGAATTAGTTGATCTTAGTTGAGAGATCCATGAAGTGGGTGTAGTAATGACAGGCTTAAGTTTTGTGATTGACGAAAACACAAAGCAATGTGTCGTATGGTTAGTATTCCTTGAATTAAGACTTGAGGTTGTTGGATTATAGTGATAGGGTGAGGTGATTTCTTAATGTGATGTAGAGTACAGAGTCCCATAGTTTAAGTTAGCACCTCTTTCCTTTGAGTTGGGCTTCAATATAGAAGTATTATATGGCGGGACAGAAACTCTTGTGTTTAGATATATTATGGGTGAATTGTAAGTTGGAAGATATGTTGTATGTTAATTAATGTTGGGGCATAGATGAATAGTGTGTCTACGTTTAAGATCCATTTGTTGTATCTTGTGAGGTGGAGAATGCTTTTAAATCCTATCTTCTGCAAAATCCCATCTCATGATTGTACCAATGTAAATCAGGCTTATTATCACCAAATAAACATATGCCTTATGTTGTGATGATAATGATTCATAGAACTCATGTGCAAGGTCATCCCTATGTACAGTTTCATTACCTCATGCTTTGTGCTTACGCATTTCACTAGGGGTTATCATGAAGCTCTTTTGATGTCTTTGCGTGTTTTTTTGAGGAAAAACGTTCAATGCGAGGTTACGTTCATTATTCCATACCTTTAGAGCTTCACCAAGTTCCTTTCCATCTTTAAGGGAGAATGATCCCAAGGGGGAGATAATGTAACACCCCTCCCTTTTAGGCTAAAGTTTGAACCATCTTTTCTACACGTATAGACCCGAACCTAATAATTCTTTGTTAATATATGTGTGATGATCAATCCTATAGTGTTTGAATGCCTTTGACTATGAATTGAGGCCACAAAATTTCCTAAACCAAGGACGAGTTGAAAGTTTTCCTATCAATTTGAGTTTTGGTAAGCGTCTAAACTTAGGTCAACTTCCATTGACCATAACTTTTGTATATAAAGAATTAGAGGGACTACTATATATCAAATGATAGGTATTTGATTCCTCTTTCCAACTCCACCAGTTTCTCCTTAATCCAATATCTGGGTAAAAGGTTTTGCCCGTATTCCAGAGAGGTGTCAGTCAAGGCCGAATCGCGCAAAAAGTACATTTTTAGCGGGATATTTTGGTACTTTCCCTTCCCAGAAACCTCTCACACGAATTAAATAACACCTTAAATGTTATTTACTCAAATATTATCAGTTTTACAACATCAAGATCCTCTTTTCACTCTAAAAAAAAGATCAAACTAGGGTTTCCTCCAAGAACAAGAAATCAAGAATCAATCCTTAAGTTCAAGATTTCAAGAAACGAATCAAGATTTGGGTTCAATTTTTCAAATCTTATAATCCAAGGTATGTGGGACTGCTCTAAACATCATGGGCATAATTTTTCTATTGTTTTTATTACATTAAAGATCCCCAATCATATTTATAAAGAGAGGGTTTGAAATTGTTTGAAAAATATATGTCATGAAGTTGTTTTGAAAAAATTGTATGTTGTCTTGAACCGTCTATCGTGAATTTTGAATATAACAATATATTTATGTTTTGGGGTGTAATGAAAGTTTGAATGAGAGCATGAATGATCAAAACTCCCTCTTTTATCATGATATTTTTGATTTATATTGTTATGGGTTGTTTAAAGGCATGAACTTTCTAAACAAAAAACTAATGGGTGAGTTCTTGTTTAATGATCATAGAGTAGTACTGTTTATGACATGTTGGGAATGTGTTTTCACATGATAAATGCTCATTATGTCAACTTAACAATCTTTCTTGAATTTTAAGTAATTACAAATATGAGGTGACCACCTATTGATTTTATAATTGGGAGGAGAATGTTTTGGTAAATATTTGAATGAAAATTCTATTTCATAACTCTCGCTTATATGATGTTTAAAAGCTAGGGTGGTCATGAATATGATAATAAGTGAAAAGGGCAGCAGATATGATGTGACATGATTTGATTGACTTGCAAGTCAGGGTATGACGATACCTGATGATTCCATGTCCTTAACAAGACAGTGTTGAATGTTTGAAAAGTATGAATGTGTCTTCATTAAAGAACTAAAAATTGGGCTTAAGAGAGTTAGTAGGTTACCCGAAGAAGGCGTTTGAGTGCAAGAGCTCATCGCCGAAAACTGCAGTTGCCGATACGAGACTTATGATATATGATCCTACATGATATGACATTTTTAGGACATCTCACATGGGGGGATTTCCTGCAGTGTGCTCACATGGAGGGTATCACCACTCTAATCCTGGCGGCTACTTGGATTGGAGGCTTGGCCGTCAAGCCAAGAATGGGTTCCACATAGCCCGTGGAATTTTAGATTTGTAGGGTGTATCGACTAGCTCAGAAGAATAACAAAGAGTGAGTCATGGTTTCAAAGAAGTGTTTTGGATATCACTAAAGTATGCCCATGTATTTTTATTTACGTATTGTGGTCATTATTTTTGTGAAATGCTCTCATATATTTTGTATTAAAAGCATGCTATTTTGAGTTGTTTCACATACTAGTATGTTTGTATTGATCCTTTATATTTCAGGCTCTGAGGCTCAGTCCTGGGGTCCCGCCAAACCGTAGAATCTTTAGACGAAGTATGCAGTTGGTGAGACTTCTTTATTTCAGAAGGTCTGTTGCTAGAGTATTATTTTGCATTGTAGTTTTGGGTCCGACTGGGGGCCTTGTCCCAATTATAGACAAGTTATTATATTCTGGTGTATTAGAGATTTCGCAGACTGAGATGAATATTGTCTAAATGTCTATTAATTTCATTCCGTAATGTAAAATTGAACTCAGAGTATGACCATGATTCAATCTGTTTATTTCCGCATTTCTCTTTATTGTATGTGAATGGTGTTCGTGATTGCCAAATAGAAAAGAGGCGCTTGGGCCTCCATGGTTCGGGATGCCCGGCATGACCAGGGCCTCGATTCGGGTCGCGACAATATGTTTTATAAATTAGTATATAACTATATATTTTGTGTGTGTATATATTGTAGTATATATATTGTAGTATATGTTTTATTTAAAGTAGTACATATATATTGAATGGTACGTATATATGTGTATATATCTTCTATAGGCTATAAGTAGTATATATTTAACGTATAAATGTGTATATGTTGTATAAATTAGTATATATATCATTATATTGTAGTTTATATATTGTAGTATATATTTTATTTAAAGTAGTACATATATATTGAATGATACATATATATGTGTTTATATTTTTTGTAGACTATAAAGTAGTATATATTTAATGTATACATGTGTATATATTTTATAAATTAGTATATATATCATTATATTGTAGTATTATCTTGTACCCTATGTTTTATTTAGAGTTATATATATTTAACTAACGTATAGTCGTATACACGATTACATGTGTAATTGTGTATATGTGTATATGTTTTAAATTCTTATGTAGTATATACTATATATATAGTGTATATATATTGTTTAATGTATTTAAAATGTATATAGGTGGGTATATATAGTGTATATTGGAGAAAAAATATTTAGTTTTTTTTTGGTTTTGGTCGTTTTGACTAGATTTTAGACCGGTTTTGACCGGGTTTAAATGGGTTGAACTGGGTTAGGTTAAGTAGGCCGGTCCCGGATTATTTTTAAAAAATTTACTGTTTGGTCCAGAACCGGACCGACTCCTTTAACTAAGCCCGAATCCAGACTGGCCCATAAATCGATTAAACTTGACGGGCCAATCACTGTTTATGATCCCTCTACCTTGTACTTTCATGCTTCTAAAACTCTCATATTTGCAATTTCCTGAATGAATTTCATGATTATCTTGATAATCTATCAATTTATTCTCTTCTCTGAGAATGTGTTGTATAATAACTTCTTTGCCTTGAAGATTAGCTTGAATTTCATCTATTAACCATGCAATACTCCACGGACAACCCCATTCCCCCAATAAGACTTTCTGAATAACCATTGAGTCTGTTTGAAATATAACCTGATTATAACCTACTTGTTGACAATGTTTGCTTGCTTGTAGTACTATTGTAGCCTCTGCAACTGAATTTGTTGTATCCTCCATAAGTGCAGCTTTTGCATATATTATATCCTCATCTGCATTCCTTAGACAGAAAACATATGAACTTATACCAGGGTTACCTCTGGAGGCACCATCTGTGTTATACATGACCCAGCCTAGAGGAGGAAATTCCCATAGTACTTTTCTAACCTTTACTCTTAACTCTGAACTGCTCTAGCTGATGTTAAATAGCTGGCCAATTTTCATTAAATTTGCATTTAGGTTTCCTCACCTTCAAGAGCATATGCATAGTGTGCACCATATTATGAATGAGTCTCTACACATAAATCTTTTTTCCTTCATCTTTGTTGCTATTTCTTCTTCTCTATAACTCCCGTACTATAGTGCTTGGTAGAGCTTTCTAGTATGGTTTAATTGCCCTTTTTATATCATTTCCCCACCATAGCATTATAACCTTACTAAGTGACAGCCCTTCAATATTCATACCTGCAAAAGAACAAAAGTAGGACCAAGTTTTGTTAGTAATGGTACTTCTCAGGAATACATGTGCCATAGTCTTATGCTGTAGATTCTAACAACACCAATATTTTGAAATACCTTAAATTCCTCATCTCCTTATCATATCATCCACTGGAAGTTTAAACTTCCATAATCTCCACATTAGAAAGGATATTTTGAAAGGTAATCCTTGAATTCATCATTTAATTTGGTATATTCAAGGGGAGTTCTGTGTTTAACCATGTCTATTCATGTATTAATAATTATAGCATTGATAATATTATGAGTTGCATTGTATTGATTATACAATATATATAATATCAAGAAGAATATTAATTAATACATGTATTAGTTATACATACACTGAAAATACTATCAAACAAGATATTAAATAATACCAAACACTACCAAAGTTTATCTATTGCTCCCACTACTAGAAATTACCCCTATGGCAATGGTTCAAACACCATTGCGATAGATACAGAAACCATTGTGATAGAGCTACCACAACGGTTTAGCAGGTGGTGTTGCATATATGAGCATTGCAATTGATCTATCCTAACAACTTTTGCAACGGTTACAACAACCGTTGCAATAGATAGACCTATTACAATGATTTCCTTAACTCCTATTGTGACACTTCATATTATCTATAGCAACGATTAAGAACCATTGTAATAGACTATATTGCAATGATAGAAAAGCGTTGCAATAACCCTATTGCAATAATTTCTGAATATCTACTGCAACACTTATTGGAACACTTTTTAACTATCTATTGCAACGTTTTTGACACTTATTGCAATATTTTATGCTACCCTATTGCAGCTATTGTAATTAGCTATTGCAATGATTTTTGTCACCTATTGCAATGATGAATATATATATATATATATATATACACACACATACACACAATTAAGGGAGCAGAGAACGTGAAATCCTTCAACATAGAGTCATTATAAAAAAAGTCTAGTCGCAAGTTTTTTCATATATAACACAAAAGATCTTTGGCATTCTATATTTGTCAATGGTACACAAAAACGACATTTCTTAACATGTTGGTGAACTACATACTATGACTACCAGAGCCACCATTGAGGATATCTTCAAGTGAGATATCACTTATTTCTTTTCTGCTGAGTGATGGTTCCTCTTTTTTTAGAGTAACTTTTGATATTATTGTCGTCACAGCTATATATTTGAAAATAGGCCAACATACTTAAGAGTTAAGAATATAAGAAAATGGAATAAAAATGATACTTAAAATTAGAAGCAAAGAGGTATATTAGGATGATGCTGATCCGGTGTTACTGATTTAGTTGACAAATACAACAGATAAAGTTTATGTCCAACAATTCCCTCGTGGAAGTTATACTCAGAAAGTCAAGTGCCTTGGGATTAGATATCAGGTCTCTACTATAAAACATATCTATATTGATAATTTGAATAAATAAAGTTGTTGCAATATGCTGATTCAGTATAATTTGGTATTTCTTGAATGCCAGTTATAAAAGGAACGAGAAGTAACTATTCATAGCTAAAGCACATTACGTTAACTCACACCGTTATTCATAAACCTAATGCAGCCAAGTTTGCATAAACTTTAATCCGATCAGCACTAGATGCAACGACGACTTTGAGACCATTGCTTTACACTTTTGTATCATACCACCAAATTAATAAAAAGCGACAAAAATCAAAAAGAGAAAAAATATGTAGTCAAGTTGCATTACAGGTTATACATACCTGAGAAATAAGTTCAAAGGCACCAGGGAAACCTATTCCAGAATTCAGGTTTGCATACTACAAATGATTGCCAGTTTATCAATAAAATTGTCAGTTCTAGGGTTAGTTACCAGACTGAAGGGAAATTTTTTTGAGAATATATATTTTTAAATATATGAAATTTCAATCACCTTAAAAAAATAAATCTCAAAAAACCTCTTCTTTGCGGTCTCGGGTATCAAATCCTTCAACACCCTTAGTAGAGGCAATACCACCTAAGAAGTTTGCTTTACCTAATATATTTCAAGGGCAAAGGAACCCTCCAACATTCGCTATGAACCACACATTGTATCAAATCTAGGAAAAGATTACACTCATAAGAGAAAAGACACTTTCTGGGATCATTATCACCACTTTTGTTAAATCAAACAAACAACTGCAGACACTTGAAGTTTATCCACAGTATTCTAATACATTATATGTACAATAATCTTGGGACATGTGACATGGACATGCCAACTTGGAAGTTTTAGAATAGATGCACATGTGTAAATAGGATTTCTACAGTGCTATTTTTCAGCAATTTGTTAGTCTATTACAACAACATATATGAAAGTGCCATGTGTCAGACACTATATTTGCAAATTATCCAAATCTATTCTCTTCTTTTCATAATGTTTGTAATACCCCGTATTTCCCTAGCCAAGATTAACCCTTAGTAAATGGGTTATCCCAAATAAATTTTTTGAAATACTCAGTAATTTTCAGCTTTGATCCTACCATTGCATAGGAAATTCTATTATCTTTCCAATGATATAAAATTCGCCTAAATCCAACAACCGGGTAAGAAGTTATGGCGATTTTAAGTTTCAGTCGTTAAACATCGTCATTCAGGCCAATAGCGCATCACGGAGTGTGTTAAAATAGTATTTGTCAATTTCCAGTGTTGCTCTGTAATATTAACGCATCGCGCCACAAGCCCAGTTTACAATTGTTAATTTACAGTGTGCCAACGCGATTCCACTACGTCGTAGTGCACTTTCAGTTCGCAAATAAAGTGGCAACGCGATACCACCATATCGTGCCACCATGCAATTTCCTAGTCGTTATTTTCCAGTGGCTTAGCAAGATAGCGGTGTGTCATGCCAGGGGTCCAAATTGGAAAAGTTTCATGAAAAATTAAGGTTGCTCCCAGGGTTAAAACAGTCTTTTCCCATAATTTTATTCCGCCCAGATATGGGATTTAAGCCCTAAAAATGTGTAAAATCCTTCTCCAAAAATTAAAAGGTAGTTCTATTTCAAGAAAGAAAACCCTAGCTCTCAAGAATCAAGGTCAATCCCAAGAATTCCTACAAGAACTCATCAATTAATGTATGCTAGATATTCATCCATGGATCCTTACCTCCCATCTTTTTCAAAATACAAGATTTATGATTTATGATTTCCATGTTTGAGTTAGGTTGAATTCATGCTCATGATGTTGTTTGAGTTTTAATCCATGATTTAGATTACAAGTTCCAAGAATTGATTCTAGTATGTGTTGAATTACATGATATTCATGATCAACCCCTCAATTTGCAAGTTGATTGTTGTAACCATGTTGACCTTAAGTGTTATGATTTACTGAACCAACTATACATCTCATGTGTTTGATAAATTGTCTATGAGAATTAAATAATGTCATTATAGCATGCTAACATGTATTCTCCATTCATATACAAGTTAATGCATTAGAAGTATTTGATGGAATGTTTCTATGAATGAATTATGACCAAGTGAACATTGTTACGTTATTCAAGATTATGATTTTCTTTACTTTTCATGCTATCGTATCCTAGGCTATGATGTTTCATATCATATCCGTTTCTTGAGCTATGATGTTTCATATCATAGATTCAGACACGCAGGTTCCTGACCGCTTTTAGCCAGATTCAGCCAACAGTAGCAGATTTAACAGTGAGTCCTCATCTATCGAGGATATACTTTCATTTCAGTACTTCAGCTTAGCAGTATTTTAGTAGATGGAGTTAGTTGGGGGATTGTCCCATCAACTCCACTATCAGAAAAATTCAATTAGAGTTTTTTCAGATTAGATTTTTAGATAGTATTCAGTTTTACAGATGTTATATTTTATCAGTATTTTAGATGCTTTGAACCTTATGGAATTTCAACCCATTCTTCTGTATTTATTTCAGTGTTATTTTTCAGTGCTCATAGTAGATATCAGTCATGGGTTAGCTTGTGGTCCTTCAAGGTCGTAAATATCGTATAGCGTCCAGGGTGCAGACTTGGGGCTTTACAATGTTATAGGATTGAGGCAGGAAATCATAAGGGGAAAATGCACAGGAAATTATAACTGACATGTCCTTAACACCAGATATATCTTTCTTATTTCTCCTAGTCTAGTGTGTTTCTTTATCATCTACTTCAGAAAGTTTGCAGGGGCTCTTTTACTCTGTCATCACACAGTCACTCTGTGATCAGCCACACCCAGAGTACCTAAATGTCTAGGAAATGGAAATAAAAAAGGGAAAAAAAGAAAATTTCAAGATATGAGTTCTTAAATCCTAAAATATGAGGTGCATTTGATATTCAACAGTTGATCATAGCTAATGATTACATATAAGGCTAGTATTAGGTAGTTTTACATTTTGTTTTTCGTTACTAGTAGTATTAGTATTATTATTTCCGCAATTCTCATTCCTACTTTTCTATTACTACTTGTTGTCTCGTGTGCTTTGATTTTCTTACAATCCTAGTGCTTCATTGCCTGCACTTGATGGATATTGTTCCAAAGATATCATGGTCAGTCATTAAAATAAATAGAGATAGCAAATAGACACACTCAAATTTAGCTACAACCATACCTTCCTCACAATTGTCAACTTAGGATTCAGAGAAGCAAGATCACTAGTAGAGAGCCGGGGAGCACCAGTGACAAACTGACAGAATGCTTGTTGCTGCTCAGGAGTGAACTCTCCTATAATCTTTAGTAATTGAGAAAAATAGTTTAATACAAATTATCAACTTAAAATAAATAGAAGTGAATGATGAATAACAACATCCTAATCATCTTTGCTTCAGGAAGTTTACTTTCACCAACAACTGAAGAACAAAACTTACATGAATAATGGAGGACTCTTGGATATGTACCCGTGATTGAATTTATTGTGATTACTAGCATCTCAGGCTGCATGACAAAAAGAATATAATACCTTCAACCAAATAAAGGAAAAGTAGGTCTTATCATGACCGGCAGATTCATGAGAACAGATATTACCTTCCACAACTCTCTACGACCACCTAACAGATAGTGCAACTCTGAAGGAAAGAATATTTGTACACTTAAATAGTCAAAAACCTGAAAGTTGTGGAGCCTAAAAGTTATTTATTATTATAAAATAATCTCTAGGTATATTTAAATTTCTAACTATAAAGAAACAACAATCTACAATAAGGAAATATCAGCTTGGAAGTCAGATAAACTAGGATTAGTACTCCAAGAAGCCAAAACATTTGAAGAGTGGTTGTTGTAACTGGTAGTGCTAAGTAGTGAAGGAAGATTAAGAATATAAAGAATCCTACCAGAAGTAGCTGTAGAAGAAGAATTCTATCTTGAAATACACACTGAACTACCACCACTATTACCAAAAGGTGAAGGTGAAGAAGGAGTTGAAGGTGAGTTTGAAGAAAAACCAAGTTCTTTACACACAGTCACTATACTTCTTTAATTGTGTCTTTGTGTGTTTATTTTTCATTGTTTTGGCTAACCCAACAACAGTAGCTAAGCCTAGCTATCCTTATTAATAAACAAATCTCATCCTTTTACTTGGTCATATATATTATTGATTGACTACCTTGCCTTCCACTTAACCTAACACACACTTTGATGACTATACATTTGTTGAAAGTTCAAGGGATTTCAAGATTATCAAACAACATACAAACTACCAATTGTCATGATGCTCATTTTCCTGTTGAAAGTGATGCCAATTAAAAAAAAGGCTGACCTTGATTGTTACTACCAATAGATGGATGATTGATTTGTTGAATAGCAGCCTCACATAAAAATTCAACATTGCTTTCATCGAAACACCACAAGATCCAAGTACAAACTTACTTAATAAATTCACCAACAGATGAAATTCAATAATCAAGAAGAAACAAAAGTATTGAAGACAAATCAGATTAAAAATACCCCTTTTCTTCCTATTCTAACTGAGTTGGACTACAACAAGAAAAGGGAAACAATACAAAAGGGCATTTAAAGCAGCAACAATTAATGTCTATTCTGGAAAATTCCCCACGGTGGTATTAATTATACGTATCTATAGGTTAATATCACAAGATTCAGAGC
This sequence comes from Capsicum annuum, assembly GCF_002878395.1. Classification (NCBI taxonomy): domain Eukaryota; kingdom Viridiplantae; phylum Streptophyta; class Magnoliopsida; order Solanales; family Solanaceae; genus Capsicum; species Capsicum annuum. The sequence goes on from NC_061116.1 coordinate 148,897,761, forward strand.
TCTTTCATATTCTCAGATTATGTACTGTACTTTAAAAAATAAGGTTCTTTCACCTTACCTTTACCGTACTTGTATCTGCCATACATGAATGCCTAATCTAAGAGGATAAAAAGTTCATAATCTGAGAGGAATGCTTATTGATCTGATTGCACATACTAGTTCTCTGAAGATCATCCAATATATAAGAACAGTCAACTTTTAAAGAATATTTTTAAGGTAGAACAAAAGAAGAGCAGAAATTGAATAAGGTAGTCCCTTCTGGACCACGAAACTAATAATCTCCTGATGGACATGATGGAGCAAAAAAAGATATCCTTAAAACACTCGACATACTAATCTACCAAAGAAGGAAAGGTTGTAATGACTGTGCTTATATTGCTATGTAATTTATATTGCTCAACCAAGGTGGAAATAGTAAACATTATAAAAACACATTGAGAAGGTGTCAACATTTACTAGCAATAATAAGTGAAAAGCTAGAAGAAGCTGAGTCGTTACTAAGCAGTCAAAAGGAGTACAATGGTTAACATCAAACAATACATGAGTGTTGCATCAAAGAACAATAAGACAATGCAAATTTGCTGAGATTTTTTGAATGATTTTGACTGTACACATTAAATATCTTGAAGGAAGATATCCTTACCCAAGTGCGCGTAAAGTCAATTTCCTAAAAAATTCCTATACTTTCCCCTCATTCACTAACTTCTATATTTTCCATGTTTAGCTAGTTCAGTTTTAAGAACTTCAGTACCCAACAACAACAACATACAAGGTGGGGTCTAGGGAGGCATGTACGCAGCCCTACTCCTACCTTGTGATGGTAGAGAGACCATTTCGCATAGATCCTCGGATCAAGTAAAGAATGGATTTATTGTAAACTTACAATGACCATCTAAACATAACATAAGAATGGCAATGCACTGGCTTATACAAGGTGTCCAATCAGGGGATTCTTTGGTGTTCCATTATTCTGATCATGGCTTACAACAAAGGAACTACACTTATGATGAAATTGATTATCATGATGAAAATATTTGCCCATTAGACTTCAAAACACAAGGAATGATTGTTGATGATGTATTAAATGCAACACTTGTTGGGCATCTTCCTCGTGGCGCCAACCTTCATGCCATAATAAAGGCTTGTCATAGTGGTACTATTCTAGATTTACCATTTTTTTTGTAGAATGGACCTCAATGGCTCTTTAAAGATCTTCAGTATTAAAGGAAATGTGTGACATTTTTCTATATGCTTCTGAACACAATTCAATGATAGCTCCTATAAAGACTTTTTTTTCTAATGAATTTGTTAGTATAACAAAAAAGCAAAAAAATAAGGACAACAAAATTTTTTTTAGTCGAGGTGCATGCAAGATGGATCGAACACCACGGTTATCAGAAAAATTAAGGACAACAAAATATATTAACAAAAGAAAAAGAAGCAATGTAAAAACAATGTGACTACTGATCCAAATATGATAAAAATGCATCAAATCCCTTTGATGCGGAAAGGAAACTAATATGGCATGTTCTGATATTCTTGAATGTTGTATCAGAGAAAATGACAATTTTACTTTTCTTTTAAAGACATGTTTATTAATCTAAAGCAGACCATTTATATCTAATAACCTTTTTCATGTCATTTATCAACCACAATAAAAAAGAATAGGATCTAGATTCAGATGTGCTGGTAGTGCAAAGACACTAAATTAGGAGCAGTGACGTAGCAGATAATATACCAAACTAAGTTGCATGGACTCTTCACTTTCAATGCCACACCCGTGTTGAATTCTCCAAAAATACACTACTTTTGGCGAATCCAACACGCACTCGTTGACATTTTTGAAGAGTTCGAGCAATATAGATACCAAATATCAATCAAAATGTAGTGTTCTAAATAACCAAAACATTTAATACACAATATCCAAGCAGAAAATTAATTTTCAACTTGCTAAAGAAAGCCATAGAAAATGTTTGGTGGAGGATAAATAAATAAATTTGGAAACTCGGGTATATCTATCTGTTAACTACCTCAAAAAATAGTGATTACCTTATCGAATGTACAAACCCTATGTATGTGCTTCCTAGCAATGTTCTGTGAAACAACTACTTCTCTTTGGTACTAACTGCAAGTCACCACTTGCGAAGCATTATTCCGCACTTCATCCTCACTAAACGGCCTATGATACATCAAACATCAACAAACAAACAAAAAATAAAATATTAACAAACACATTTATATAGTGTATGTCGAAATTTAAACATGTCCCCAATTGTTCGGTCAACAATCAAAATGAAGGAAGAAAAAACCCCAAAATATATAAACTCAAACAGATTAGGTCAAAATTAACCTTAAAATCACCAAATTAGAATAAAACTTCAAATTTTCTCAGAAATTGAAGTGGTGGTCGGAGAAGCTTCGAAATCATTTTTTGCAGGTGCGGTTAGGGGTGTTCATGGGTCGATTTGGATCGATTAGTGGTTAAAACCATAAGCAAAACCAGTTTAGTGGATTTTTTAATTTCTAAAACCAAACCAAACCACAAAAAACAAAATAACCGTCAGTTTGGTTCTTGTCGGTTTGGTTCGATTTTTTTGGTTATTGACTAGCCTACTCCAACCATCTCTAGAATCACATTGAACAATTTCTTATGAAATATTTGTACAGTGATGGACAAATGCTACTATAAACTCTTAAAAAATAAAACAAACACATTAAACAAAACCAACATTGAGATGAAAAGCACTAGCTTTGTATTGTAGGCACTAAGATTATCCAACAAGATACAAACATATACATGTACATTGTAAAACAGAGCTTTGTATTCTGTTGCAGTGTACTGCATGAAGAGACAGAGTTGGGCAAATTTGAGTAATTTGTTTACTTTATAGACTTGCTAGGTGAGCTAATCATATAAGGAAAAGATTAAATAAATAAGGAGACATAAAACTACCATTTGAACCAGGGACCATGGTAACTCGTTTGAAAGATTCTTTGTTTATGTAACCTAAGATGAAGTAGCATATGGATTATAGTTTCAGTCATCATTCATGCCATCTCTCTTGGGTTATTCACAAACCATACATCAATAAAAATTCAGTAACATTTAATAAAACCCCTCTGCACCATTGTCGGGCTAAAGTTAGATCCCTTGAAACTTTGGGATTTTACTATAGAATAGAATCAGATTTAATCACCGAAAATATCTCACAAAATATAAAGAGAAGACTACACTACGAAAGCGAGCGTAAACGAGATATAGGGGGTTAAGAAACTAAACAAGAAAATATTACAATATTAGAGCTAGCCGAGACTCCTTTCAATGCGGTGCGGTGCTACCTTTCAATGAAGAATAAAAGAAGTATCAGTTGATGTGCTACGTATTGTGAAAGTTAAAGTAGAAAAAGTGAGGTAGGGACTGTAGGGTTAACTTATTTGTAATAGTAGGTAGAGTTGGGCTTGGGTTTGGGGCTTTGGGAAATTGGGCTAAAGTATTGGTTGGGCTAGACATAGATTAAAATTTAGTATAAAATTAAATTTAATAAAATATTTATATTTTATTTATAAATTATATAAAAATAATTATAATATATATATAAAAAATTTATCGGTTCGGTTTGGTTATTTTCATAGTTTCTTTTAAGTAAAACCATAACCAAACCAAATAGCATCGATTTTTTAAAATTTAAAATCAAACCTAACTAAACCAAACCAAACATCAGGTGTTTTAATCGGTTTGATGTGGTTCATGGTTCGGTTTGATTTTTAACCAAATCCATGAACACCCCTAGGTGCAGTAGTCGTTTTGAGCTTGTGGTCGCCTTGAAATATCGATTTGAGCTTGTGGAGCAAAGCAATGGAAAATCCTCAAAACATTTGTTGTTTTGCGGCTAGAGGGACACATTATATATATATATATATATATATATATATATATAAAACCGATGTAATACCCTTTTTTCCAAAATTAAGTGTTGTCATAGCACATTCTATCGCAACGGTTTAGAAAACCGTTCCTATAAGGCATTCTATTGCAGCGCTTATCCAACACCAACGGTTATACCACCACATAGGTCTACTACAATAGTTTTTTTACAATGGTTGGAACTGTTACAATAGGCCCTCTATGGCAACGCTTGTAGAATCGTTGCAAAAATGTCCATTGCAATAGGGATATTTTCTGGTAGTGTCCCTATGTTACACTTTGTTTGGTATGTATGGCTCGCCCCGAGTTTGAAAGTTCAAAAGTGTTTCAACTTTTTGGGTTAATTTGGTATCTATTCTTCAACTTTTTAGAATTTTTTTAGGTAGACTTTCAGAAATAGTTATATTTTAGCATAAAATCAATAGCCATGATCACATTTTACAAACTTACAATTCATAGCCATTGTATCAACTGTATTCAGCCGTATAAATATAGTGACTAATTGTATGCACCAAAACTTATTTTTTGTATTCATTAGCTGGAAAGTCGTCGTATCACTATATTTGTATCAACAAATACAATTTTTTTGGTCATATTTTGTATTTTCATTCCTCTTTTTTCTCCTTTTTATTTTGTATTTTCTCATTTCTCTCTCTCTTTCTCAATTGTATTTAACTTATCGTTGTATTTGTATATTAAAAAGTATATGTATCATTTGAATTTGCTTGAGTCTATCATATACAAATACAAATGTATGGTTTGTTACAAATATATCATTTGTATTTGGATGGTACAATTTGTATCAACAAATACAATTTGTATTTTATAGAAAAAAAAATATATCATGAATCAAATTTTAAACAAAAATATAAATACAAAAATATCATGAGTTAGATGTATTTTATATAGTAAAATTTGGTTACAAAAATATCATGAGTTAGATGTATTTTATATAGTAAAATTTGGTTGTTTAAATCAAATAAAACACAAATAAAAATGTACCCAACTACCACGACCAAAATATCACAAATTATATATATATTTTTTAAAATTACTTGAGTATATTTACATTTCTTTGGCCTAATATTTTACCTTAAATAAAAACTTTGCACACATGTGTACGTATATAACAATCAATATAGAAGGGTGAAAAAGAGCAATATAGAAATCTACATTAATCAAAAAAGGAACATAACAAGAATTTTTTTTGAAAAAATTACACAAAAATATAAATACAAATACAATTTATTCCCGAAGGTGTAAAATAAAAGAGAAAGAAAACAAGAGAGAGAGCCCAACAGTTAAGGGCGTGCAGAGAAAGGTACCCATATTCGAATCCCAGGACAATATTTTTTATAATTTTTTTTACAATCAATATGTATTTGTAGTCTATAACTTATATCTATAATATAATAATATAATATATAATAATAATCTATATCTATATCTATATCTATATCTATATCTATAATTTATATTTATAATATATTAAAAGTGTAAAGATCTTTAGAAAAGTGATTTGAAGTTTTTACCCTTCATTAAAATACTTCATAATAGACAAAATGGTTTTTTCATATTTTTTTTTAATTTTTTTTTTATAATATTGACTTATTCTATCACAATTAGGAGTTTTAAAATATATGGCAAGGGATATTTAATTTTTCTTTTTTTTTATAATATTGAGTTCTATTTTTTTTACAATTAGGAGTTCTAAAATATATGGTAAGAGATAATTTTTGTTTCGTAATTTGAAATTTTTGTTTCGTAATTTGTCTAGGTTTAGTATGTTGAATTCACATATTCAATATGTATATACACTCACGTCCAGACAACACATGGGTGTGCGCCGAAAATACTCCAAGAAAATTGTTCTTCCAATTTTCTTAGGATTTTTCTATCAATTACTAATAAAATTCTTGTTAGCCGAAAATACTGCAAGAAAATTATTCTTTAATTTCCTTGAGATTTTTTCTACCAATTATTGATACTTTATAGGTGTAGTGTTGTTTTGGTAATCAATCCAAAATTGTCATTGTCATTGTAAAAAGGTTTCCTTTGATTTTTTATATCTATATTTATAGTTGTTAGGTTTAATGTATAGGGTTTTAGTGGTGAAAATAATCAGATTTTTTAATCGTATTTATTTTTTATTTAGTTTTGGGTTATTACAGATATTGAAATAAATATTGATATTGTGATATAGATGACTGCTGCTATTTATTATTTTTTCTGTTTAATACAGGTGGTAGATAAATATTCGGTCAGGTTTTATAAAATTTCAGTGTAAAGGTTAGATTTAATCGTATTGTTCAGATATTTTGGTTATCATATTATTCTGTTGGTATATGCTATTTTTTTTTTGTTCAATATAGGCAGTAGATGAATGTCCTATCAGGTTTAAGAAATTTTTGTGTAAAGGTAAGATTTAATATTATTGTTATAATATCTCGATTATCATATTATTTGTTGTAGCTTTTGTTTTGTTGCTATCTATTATTTTTTCTGGTAGATGAATATTTGATCGGGTTAGAGGTTAGGTTTAATTATATTGTTCTAATATCTCGATTATCATATGATTTTATTATAATATATGTGAATTTCAATATTTATTTTAGGAGTTAGTATAATTCTTTTATCTTCTCCAAATCTCTTTGAATTTTGGGAGGAAAATCAAGGAGGAATTGAGTTTCAGTAGCTTATGAAGTGGTTGTTTTGGTGTTCAATTTTATGAAGTATATATTTGCTTATCATATTTACTTATAGTTTGATTCTCTGGGATCAATCAAAGTAAACAAGTTATACCAAAATGTTTTTTATAAAATTACCTGACATATTTGTCTAACAATTAGATATCATTCCAATAGCATTTGTCTGAAGTAAAAATACTGCATCCTCCGTTTCATATTAGCTGGCACTCTTGCTAAAAATATTTATTTTATTTTAGTTGTTCAAGTTCTAAAATCGAGAGAAGTTTATTGTGTTTTTTTCAATACTACCTATCATTAAATGATTATGTAAAGTATTTTTATTCAAATTTACATTTTCAATGCGTAATATAGGGTTACATTAGTAAAATAAACCTCTATTAAATATTTTCTTAAAGGGAGTGCCAAGTCAATAAGGCCAAATAAAATGCAATGAAGAAAATATAATTAAAGTATTAATGAATTATTTCATCTGTTGCATGTGGAAGACCATCAGATATTCAAATGTGAGTGTTAATTGAAAAATCAAATTGATCATTTAACATATTGAACTTCTGAACTTTAGTGTGGTATATCTTTTGATTCTTTAATTCTAAGATGAAACAGAAGATGAGTAATAAATATCGTAATAATGATGCATAAATTATTTGTGTTTATGTCACTTGATTGTAATTTTTTCATATTTCATAATATTGTAAGAAGTTTAAAAGTCTCTATTATCACTATCGACCTTGATTGTTCTATTTTCTGAAATTTTCTGAATTCTGCATAACTTTCATATCAATTTTGAAAGTTATTTGTTTAATCCTCAATTGATATTGAAACTGTTGGAGTAATACATCTCTTTAGGAATATAATTGTCACTTAGCCATTGTAGTCATATTTCGCTTTACAATTCTTACTTATTGCAGCCTATTATGTTAATTTAAAATTTTTAAATTTGTACTAATATAAATTATCACTTGATATCATATTATTTTATTATAATATATGTGAATTTCAATTATTTATTTTAGGAGTTAGTATAATTCTTTTATCTTCTCCAAATCTCTTTGAATTTTGGGAAGAAAATCAAGGAGGAATTAAGTTTCAGTAGCTTATGAAGTGGTTGTTTTGGTGTTCAATTTTATGAAGTATATATTTGCTTATCATATTTACTTATAGTTTGATTTTATGGAATCAATCAAAGTAAAAAAGTTATACCAAAATATTTTTATAAAATTACATGACATTTTTGTCTTTACAATTAGATACCATTCCAATAACATTTGTCTGAAGTAAAAATACTGCTTCCTCCATTTCATATTAGTTGGCACTCTTGCTAAAAATATTTATTTTATTTTAGTTGTTCAAGTTCTAAAATCAAGAGAAGTTTATTGCATTTTTTCAATACTACCCCTATCATTAAATATTATGTAAAGTGTATTTATTCAAATTTATATTTTAAATGCATAATCAATAGGGTTACATTAATAAAATAAACCTCTATTAAATATTTTCTTAAGGGGAGTGCCAAGTCAATATGGCCAACTAAAAAGAAAACGAAGAAAATATAATTAAAGTATTAATGAATTATTTCATTTGTTACATGTGGAAGACCATCAGCTATTCAAATGTGAGTTGAATTGAAAAACCAAATTGATCATTTAACATATTGAACTTTTAAACTTGAGTGTGGTGTATCTTTTGATTCTTCAATTCTAAGGTGAAACGGAAGATTAGTAATAAATATCGTAATAATGATGCATAAATTATTTGTGTTTATGTCACTTGATTGTAATTTTTTCATATTTCATAATATTGTAAGAAGTTTAAAAGTCTCTATTATCACTATCGACCTCGATTGTTCTATTTTTTGAAATTTTCTGAATTCTACATAACTTTCATATCAATTTTAAAAGTTATTTGTTTAATCCTCAATTGATATTGAAACTGTTGGAGTAATACATCTCTTTAGGAATATAATTGTCACTTAGCCATTGTAGTCATATTTCGCTTTACAATTTTTACTTATTACTGCCTATTATGTTAATTTAAGATTTTTAAATTTGTACTAATATAAATTGTCACTTGATATCGTGTTATATTATTATAATATATGTGAACTTCAATCATTTATTTTAGGAGTTAGTATAATTCGTTTTTCTCCAAATCTCTTTGAATTTTGGAAAGAAAATCAAGGAGGAATGGAGTTTTAGTAACTTATGAAGTGGTTGTTTTGGTGTTCAATTTTAAGAAATATATATTTGCTTATCATATTTACTTATAGTTTTATTCTATGGGATCAATCAAAGTAAAAAAGTTATACTAAAATATTTTTATAAAATTACATGACATATTTGTCTTTACAATTAGATACATTCCAATAATATTTGTCTGAAGTAAAAATACTGCTTCCTTCATTTTATATTAGTTGACACTCTTGCTAAAAATATTTATTTTATTTTAGTTGTTCAAGTCTTAAAATCAAGAGAAGTTTATTGTGTTTTTTTCAATACTAATTTTATTGTGTTTTTTTCAATACTACCCCTATCATTAAATGATTATGTAAAGTGTTTTTATTCAAATTTATATTTTCAAAGCGTAATCAATGGGGTTACATTAGTAAAATAAACCTCTATTAAATATTTTCTTTAGGAGAGTGCCGAGTCAATAAGGCCAACTAAAATGAAATGAAGAAAATATAATTAAACTATTAATGAATTATTTTATCTATTGTATATGGAAGACCATCAGCTATTCAAATGTGAGTGTGAATTGAAAAACCTAATTGATCATTTAACATATTGAACTTCTCAACTTGAGTGTGGTTTGTCTTTTGATTCTTCAATTCTAAGGTGAAACGGAAGATGAGTAATATTTATCGTAATAATTATACATAAATTTTTATGTTTATGTCACTTGATTGTAATTTTTTCATATTTCATAATATTGTAAGAAGTTTGAAAATCTCTATTATCACTTTCGACCTCGATTGTTCTCTTTTCTGAATTCTACGTTACTACCATATCAATTTTGAAAGTTATTTGTTTAATCCTCAATTGATATTGAAACTGTTAGAATAATACATCTCTTTAGGAATATAATTGTCGCTTAGTCATTGTAGTCATATTACGCTTTACAATTCTTACTTATTGCAACCTATTATGTTAATTTAAGATTTTTAGATTTGTACTTATATAAATTATCACTTGACATCATATTATTTTATTATAATATATGTGAATTTCAATCATTTATTTTAGGTGTTAGTATAATTCTTTTATCTTCTCCAAATCTCTTTGAATTTTGGAAAGAAAATCAAGGAAAAATTGAGTTTCAATAGCTTATGAAGTGGTTGTTTTGGTGTTCAATTTTAAGAAGTATATATTTGCTTATCATATTTACTTATAGTTTGATTCTATGGGATCAATCAAAGTAAAAAAGTTATACCAAAATATTTTTATAAAATTACATGACATTTTTGTCTTTACAATTAGATACCATTCCAATAACATTTGTTTGAAGTAAAAATACTGCTTCCTCCATTTCATATTAGTTGGCACTCTTGCTAAAAATATTTATTTTATTTTAGTTGTTCAAGTTCTAAAATCAAGAGAAGTTTATTGCATTTTTTCAATACTACCCCTATCATTAAATATTATGTAAAGTGTTTTTATTCAAATTTATATTTTCAATGCATAATCAATAGGGTTACGTTAGTAAAATAAACCTCTATTAAATATTTTCTTAAGGGGAGTGCCAAGTCAATAAGGCCAACTAAAATGAAACGAAGAAAATATAATTAAAGTATTAATGAATTATTTCATCTGTTACATGTGGAAGACCATCAACTATTCAAATGTGAGTGTAAATTGAAAAATCAAATTGATCATTTAACATATTAAACTTCTGAACTTGAGTGTGGTGTATCTTTTGATTCTTCAATTCTAAGGTGAAACAAAAGATGAGTAATAAATATCGTAGTGATGATGCATAAATTATTTGTGTTTATGTCACTTGATTGTAATTTTTTCATATTTCATAATATTTTAAGAAGTTTAAAAGTCTCTATTATCACTATCGACCTTGATTGTTCTATTTTCTGAATTCTACGTAACTACCATATCAATTTTGAAAGTTATTTGTTTAATCCTCAATTGATATTGAAACTGTTAGAGTAATACATCTCTTTAGGAATATAATTTTCACTTCGCCATTATAGTTATATTTCGCTTTACAATTTTTACTTATATCAACCTATTATTTTAATTTAAAAATTTTAAATTTCTACTAATATAAAGTGTTATTCACTTAGTGTTTCTCGGTGATTAGTCATGCATGGTGAAAAATCATATGGTCTTTATTTTCTCCTCTCCGTTACATTTTTGTTGTACCTTATGATGTTAAGTTAGAATTATCTCTTTGTCAACAAAGCAATTTGTTGATTTGTCATTTAGATTGCACAATTGAGAAACGAAGGACCTATCTATAATAAGGATATGATAAGAAAATTCTTAATTCTTTAATGGATATTTCACCATAGATTTTTTGTTAATTTTCAAATAAGATTAAAGTATTTTTATTTTCATTCCTATTGAATTCTCTTTTTCCCATTTAATGTGTTCCTTTACTTATATGAGTTGTTTAATAATAGAATTGGATACCCATATGTTATGTTGTTGCAGTTGCACAATGAATAAAGAGTGATAAATTTCTTAGGTACAAAGTAAAAATGGTAAAAACATCAAGATCTCTAAAGCAATAGATCACGAGTACTTTTGTCTTTTTCCTAATTTCATAAATCAAATCCTTATTAGCTACTTATCCTGTTAATTGATAAAAAAAACTGATTAAAATTTCATATATTTTTCCAGCGATATGTTATTTTTTTTTAAAATAAATTAATTATCATATGGGATATACGTGTAACATGCGTGCCCATAAACTAGTAATATATTAAAAGTGTGAAGACCTTTAGAAAAGTGATTTGAACTTTTTGCCCTTCATTAAAAACTCCACAATAGATAAATTTGTCATTTCACTTATTTCCACCAATTATTAGTTATTTAAATTAAAATTCTATAAAATTAAGAAATCCTAAAATATAATGTTTAACACTTCTAAATCAGTTAGAACTTTACCTTAATTAAAAGGAAAACTCTACGATTAATTCTATTTAAGTCAAGTTTTTGGTGGTCAATCGCATAATCATGATCCCTCTAAACTTTTTTGGCTCTCTTTTCCTTCATTTAATGTAAAATTCATTTTTTTTTAATTTTTCCTTAATGTTTTTCGACCGTTTAATTTCATTGTTATGTTTTTGCATATATTCTTGTAACTATTGTTTTTATGTGTTTTAAATTTGTTGTCTTTGTTAGGTTTTTGCTTAATATAAATGGCAATTTTGAATTTTTTTTGTATAAAGGTGAGGTTTATATTGTATTATTTTATTGTAATTTGCAGGTGATAGAACGAATTTTTTACTCTTCACTAAAAGTTTATGCTTTAAACAAAATCATCTTTTTTTCTCAAATTAAATTTCTCAAAAAAGAAAAAAACCATCCTGAAAGTTTTGGGTTAGAACTCTTATATATAGAGAGAATAGATTTCTTTATAAGTTTAGGGTTAGAAATAGAGAGAATAGATTCTTCTCATTGCGTATAGCAACACCAAAATGACGACAATAGAGGCATACAGAGACGATGAAAACACGAAAGCTTGTCTTTCAGCAACAACATTCACCAATTACATAAATCAAACTTTTGATGTGATGACTAGAGTTTATAGAATAGAGCCTTAAGTTGAGCACTACAGCCGCATGATTGATCTTCTTAGGTGGGCTGGTTTAATGAGAGATTCTAAAGACCTCCTCAAGAGTATACCTATGGACTCTGACCCACACTATAGGGAGCTTTGCTTAGCTTGCAAGACCCACTCAAATCTGGAACTTGGTAAGATTGTCGCCAAGATATAAATTGAGGTAATATTAGATTTGATACAAGAATGAAGAGAATAAAAGAGTACAAGGAATTTTCAAAGGTTCAAGCTTCAAAATTGACAAGTGTTTAGAGCCTTTTTAAAGCCTTGTCAAGTTGAAGGAGGGGAAGGAAACCATTACACTCAAGAGGCGCCTCACTTGAAGGACAAGATGGACTTTGCACACTATAATTTGACACTTAAGAGGCGTCCATTTTAGGGATATTGTTGTCTTATAAGACTCTCTTTTTACACTCCAAAGAGCACCCTTCATTAAGAATATTTTAGTATTTGCTTTTAATAAGTATAAATAGATAAATAGGCTTCTATTTTTCTTAGTTTTGACATAATGAATTGAGTTACTTTTTAGATTGTAATTGTAGTCTTAGCTTGTAGTCTTTTCCTTTTCCTTAAGAGAGAGAAACCAAAAGTTGAAGGTTATATACAAGTGAGGTGGATTCTTCACTTGTGTTGACCATTTGGCAAGAAAGATGAGTTTTGAGGAGTGTGAATTCCCTTGGTCCACCTAAGAATGAAGTGTTATCCATCCACGGTAAAGTGTGTCTAGTTGTTTGATACACAATTAGGTGCTAATCATTAAAGGTGGTGTATGTTTCATTATCTATCTTTACATTTATGCAATCTTCTTCTTCATTTCTTTTTTTTTTTTTTTAGAATTTGAGCATTTTATTAATCACAAAGAAAAAATATAAATAGAGGGGGACATAGACCTAACCTCCAATCTGTGCTTATAGAATAAGTGCAAATACTACAAATGAATTGCAAAGAATTTGCTCTAAATCTATGAACCTTTATCTCCTTTCTATGTGTTGTTTTCCTTTTTGTGTGGTTGCTGATTTTTGTTCATTGAGTCCTTAATTTTGATTTTTAGGTTTGTTTTTGTATCATTTGGTATCAAGGCCATGTATTAGAGTTGTTCCCACAACTCTAAGTCTTGGATCTAAGAAAATCTCCACAAAAAAAGAGTCTAGAGTAAAGAAAATTTAAAAAAAAAAGGTATTTCACGTTTTTGTGTTTGGACAACATTTTAGAAGTTAGATCTACACGTTTTTGTGTTGTTTTTTTCGTTTTAAGTGCTAGATCCTTTCTCCCTAGCACCTAAGGAGTCTAGATCTACTCTTGGAACAAGATTTGGTTGATTTTGAGCTAGATCCGCCATGGCTATGGCGTGATTTGAAGCTTTTGTGGGTGGATCCATGTGGCTTAGTACTTGTGACGTGATTTTGAAGTGATTTTGTGTTGGTTGAACTCACTTTGGCCTAAGGAACCTAGATCTAAAATAAAATTGGAGATTAGGGATCATTTGGTTAGAGGTCAAACTTTGGTCAACTCTTAAATATCATCTTATTCTTCCATCTTCATCAAATCTTGTAAAAGAAGAATATTCAAGGAGTGTGTTTGATCCAAAAAGGCATGGAAAGAGAGTGTACTTGGTGTTTGTAAAAGAATATTCCTTGGCATATTCAATTTCATCCAAAAGAAGGAAGGGACAAAAGGAACAATCAAGTACAAAATAAGTACAAATCCAAGTACAAGGAGGGCACCAATCTTTTTGAATTCAATTGGAGCTTGAAAAAGACTCCAAACTTATTGTTTTTCCCTCCCAAAACATTTTTCTCTTCTTCCCTAAGGTGTTAGGATGAAACTTGAAGAATTTGGGATTTGAAAAATTTAAAAATCACGTCCAATCAATGAATGCTACATCATCAAGTGTAATAGACTAAATCAAGTTCGAAGTAGATTTCCCTAGCTTCTAATTTTTGATTCTAGTTTCTTATAATTTAATTCTATCCCTAATTAGTAAGCTAGTAAGTACCTACTAGTTTGGTAAGTAGATTAGAGTCCATTTATTTCGTGTCTTTAGTTTCTATGTGCCTTTTCTCATTTTTAATTCATATTAATTTGTTTGTTCAAGTCCGTGCATCATTTTATTTGAGTCATATCAAACAAAAAATTAATTCTGGGCCAAGGCATATTCACTACTCAATTCACTTACCAAGTATTTCAAGTCTTCAACACTTGTGAGACCAAGTGTAAGGTGAGATTCGAGTGAGAGTGTGGTGAGGCTTTTGAACTAATTTGTTTATTCGTTTTGTAGGTGTTGTCTTGCTGTTTTTCTCCTTTTGTTAGGTACATTTGAGATGGAATCCGAGGGTACCACATCCCAACCCTTGGGTAATGATGTTTTGGTAGCCTTGATGGCTCGATTTGAGGCCCTTGCCCAAGATATGAAGGGTGATATGGATTCTATGAAGGGTGATGTGGATCCAGCCAAAATGGCAATCGTTAAAATCCAGTGAGCCTCCGCGATTATGGTGCATCACGAAAAGGCTTAATTTTAGAATTATCAATTTTCAGTGCACCAACGCGATTCCACCGCATCGCGGTACCTTTCCAGTTCACAACCAAGGTGGCAACACAATTTCCACTGCGTCGCGCCATCAAGCAATTTCCCGATTGTCCAATTTTCAGTGAGCTGGCGCGATTATGGTGTGTCGCGCCAGCATAGAAAATCGAGATTTTTCAATTTATTTCCATAGGCGAAAAGGTCTTTTCTTAACACCTATATATACTCCTTAACACGGGATTTGGCCTCATTTCACCCAAAATATCATTGTTTTCTCTCAATTTTCTTCAACATCAAGAGCTAGGGTTTCTACAAAATCAAAACCTTTCTTCTTCAAGATAAATCAAGGAATCAAGAATCTCTCTAAGAGCTTTCAAGAAAGAGTTTCTCTAAGGTATGTAGATGTTGATTCTTGGGTCCCTTTCACCAAGAAGCTCAAGAACCCTTTTCTAAATTTCAAAGATCTTATGTTTATGAGTTTTCATGATTCATGTGAATTGAAATTGATGTTCATGCTATTATTGAGGTTTGATTTATGTTTTTTCTAAGGTTTTCAAGTTTTAACCCTAGTATGTAATACCCATGTGATGTTTATGACAAACCCTCTTCAAGTTGCTTGTTAAGTGATGGGTTCATGTCAATTAAGTGTAGAAATTATTGAATAAGCAAAGCATGCTCCCCATATGCTTGATAAAATACTTATATGAATGAATTAGAGCCATTATAGTATGTTGACAAGAAATCCCCAATTGTGTGTAAGCCCATGTATGCCAAGAGTTTGTTAAAAAGCCTTAGTGAATGAATTGTAGCATGATAATATAAAATTCTCCAATTATGTTCTCTTTGATACATGCTAAGACTTTAAAACATGCTAAGTGTTTGATGAATGAATTGTAACCTGCCAGCATAAAGTTCCCCAATTATGTGTTCTCCGGTACATGCCAAGACTTAAATATGTGCGAAGTGCTTGATGCAAGGCCTTGTTGAATAGAGTATGATCCAATAGCATGTCCCCTATGATCCAATAGCATGTCCCCCTATGTAATTACATGTTTAGGATTCCTAAATGCTTGAAGTGATGCCTTAGCGATTGTGATGGTGAATAATTGTCTATTGTCTTGATTATTCAAGAATGGTTATGTTTTAATTTTATGTTATCGAGTCCTGGGGATATTTATACCTAACAATTTAGCTGCTGTCTAGAGCCCGTGTCAGTTTTCACGATAATTCCAGTCAAGCCATGATTCTCAGAACTCAGCAAGTTATAGAACTCTGTATTCTCAGACAGATACAGAACTTAAGAAATCTCAGTAATCTCTATAATCACTGTAATCTCAGTATCACTAGTAATCTAGCCTCAGTTCTATACCCAGCTCAGATCTAGTAGTATTCAAGTGTTTAGTTCTGACCTCTGTAGTAATCGAGCACTCTATTCAAAGCTTAGTGTCGTTCAGTCAGATAACGAGAATCAGTAGTATTCAATCAGATATAGAACCAAGTGAATTCAACTTAACTCAGTCAGATCATTCGAGAAATATGATCAGTATCAGATTGAGCTTAGTTTGTGTTCAGTGAAAAATCATTTCAGGGTCTTTCAGTTGGGAGTAGGAGCTAACACCAAGCGAGGGCAGGGATGGCGGCTCCCCGTCAGAGAGGCAGAGTCGTTAGGAGCAATCCCTAAACTTCAGAACTGCGTAGCCAACGCAGGATGCAGGAGTCACCCATCAGGAAAGACTGGTCACCCGTCAGATAAGCTTGACTATTATATTGCCTTAGGCTTGACTTCCTGCGAGGGTCACCCGTCAGATAGGCTTGACCAGAGAGGTCTTTACCCATGGCATGATATTGATATCCTTTCAGCTGGGGTTACAGGTTGGACCCCACCAGTTGAGATTCGGGGCATGTCGGTTAAGTGACTACTTCCTACAGTTGCAGTTTCAGTATCAATCTTCAGAAATCAGGGCTTTCAGATACAGTCATCTATCTCAGTGAGGAACTCAGATCGTTCGATTAATTCATGGACCCCCGTCAGATAGGCTTAGTCCCATATAAAGTTATTCAGTATCAGATCTAGAGATCACCCGTCAGATAGGGTTGATCTCAGTCTCAGATTTAGTTGATTATTCTTGTTATCAGATCTAGAGATTACCCGTTAGATAGGCTTGATCTCAGTGTCAGATTTAGTTGATTATTCTTGTTATCAGATCTAGAGATTACCCGTTAGATAGGCTTGATCTCAGTCTCAGATTCAGTTGAGTAATCTTATTATCAGATCCCGAGATCACCCGTCAGATAGGCTTGATCTCAGTCTCAAATTCAGTTGAGTAATATCATTATTAGATCTCAAGATCACCCATCAGATAGGCTTGATCTTAGTCTCAGATTCAGTTTAGTATTCTTGTTATCAAATTTAGAGATCACCCGTTAGATAGGCTTGATCTCAGTCTCAAATTCATTTGAGTATTCTTGTTATCAAATTTAGAGATCACCCGTTAGATAGGATTGATCTCAGTCTCAGATTCATTTGAGTATTCTTGTTATCAGATCTAGAGATCACCCGTCAGATAGGCTTGATCTCAGTCTCATTTTCAGTATCATCAATTTTTGAGATCACTCGCTAGATAAGACTGATCTCAACTCCAGTACTCAGTTATCAGTATCGGATGATTTAGTTGTTCAGTATGTCAGTATTAGTAGTGAGTTCAGATATCAGTAATGCAGTACCCAAGTTTCAGTATTCAGAGTCGTGATGATTGTGATTATGGTTTGTGTATTTATACATGTGTTCTCATTCATTACTCTCATGATTATTCAGTTAAGTAATTGTTCATCCATAAGCCCTTGCTTTTAGCCTTACTTCGTCTGCATACTCGGTACATTCATTTACGCTATGGTATTTTACTTGGCACCATAGGTTCAGAGGCACGAGATCCAGAGTACCCTTAGCAGCTCAGTCCCAGTCAGCAGCAGTAGACATAGCAGTGAGTCCTCTTCAGTTGAGGATGATCCTTATTTTTATTATTATCGTATCATATTTGGTTTAATTTCAGTAGACGAAGTTAGTTGGGGACATGTCCCATCAACTCCATAGTTCAGACAGTTTAGAGGCTTTTTGAACAGGTGTATCAGTATTCAGTTTTTAATTTTGAGTATTTTTAGATGTTTTGAACCTTATGGCCAGTTTCCGCATTTATTATCTATATTGTGCAGTGCTCAAGTACAGATATCAGTAGAGGGTTGGCTTGTGGTCCTTTGGAATCATGAGCACCGTGTGACATTCCGGTTCCAGAAAATTGGGTCGTTACAAAAACCTAACATACATCCTCCATCTTTGTGCATCATGTCATATTTATTAATCGTATATCGCACTTCAAAACTATTAGATGAAATGGTTGATTCCCGACCTTAAACCAATTGAGAGGGAAGAAATAATCATAATTTATTGGTCTAATGCATACAAGTGCTATTGTATGCAACATATCGTATTTCAGACCAACACATGAAGCTTTGTTCTCATTAATAATAGTTTAGCTATTTATCGAAGGCGTTCAATGCTAAACCATCATCATCAAATGAATTATCTTGATTACAAAATCTAAAAATTATGCTCGATTTATATTGAGCAAGTAACTTTATGAATGTCAAACATAGGTTGACAATGAATGTACATGTGATCATCTTATTGATGCATCTTTTCAACATATCACATGATAGGCGAACGGACCCATATTCACCTTTTATATTTTTCAGATTTAAGGAATTCAATCCCAATATTAGTTGGCCCAACCAACTTATCATGAGAACAAGTGACATAAACAATTCTCGAACAATCTTCTATTTTTTAATACATGTCTAATGTTCAATATGTACATCTTCGAGATGGTACAATCGTTCATATCAATTTATGAACTTTTATTCTAGTAAAATTCAAGTTTACCATAACATATACTTTTTTTCTTTACTAAATTTCAGATTTGCTAATACATGAATAAATATCAGATTTACTACTTTAGAAGTAGATTTCGAAATAACTCTTCTCAGTTATTCTGCCTCATTCGGAGGTGAGTTGTGATACCATCACAATCAAGTGCACGCTTGCATTGAAACAATCGAAATCCTCATTCCCAGCAATAGAATATAATCGCGCCCTAAGTCTATCAAATTTTGATAGCTTATAAGCTCTTTCATGATATTGCTACTTCAGGAGCAAATCGAGACATACATATGATGTAGAGAATTTTTCTCTAGCATTTTTGATGATCATTATCATATTATCCCTTCATGCGTATATTCGTGCATTCAATCACTTGTCTTCTTTCAGACATATTATGCACGGCTACCAGCCTTCCATATTCACTTTAGAGAATGGAGCATGTTCAATGAGACATGTCTCATGTTTTTTCATCAAGTATTGTCTTAGCCATCATAATATAATCAATATGGTGTATTGAGACAATTTAAACTCAATATCTTATCCATATAAAGGCGTCTTAGGCATAAAACGACGGAACTTGAACGTAATATTTTATCATCATATAAAGTTGGGACTTTAACCCAAAGTTTTACTCTTTAAGTGCAGTAGGACTTGAGTCTACATTCCTATATGCCCTCAACCAATGACTTAATAAGTTAAAATATATCAAGATTTTCCTTTAAACCTACTGTACAATTATATACATATGTAAATTAATCTCAACAAAATATGGATATAAACCTATATATTAACTTCAATTGTCATCTCACGTTTCGACAGTAATCAGAATCAGTGAACATACACATATATATATATGTATTTATAAATTACCTAAAAATACTTTGAATTAAAATAATTAATAATTTAAAATATTTAAAAATATTATATAGAAAAATATGATCATACTAAAATTTATTTGGCTCTTAAAAAAATAACGTGTCAAACAACGTAGAATAAAAGCATAATATCACTGCTAACATACCACTATTAATTGAATGTAGATGCAAGTTGAAGAATAAGGAGTTAACCTATTTGGTTAAAAAAAATGTATCACATATAAGATGTAATACCAAGTAGGGAGAGGAAAGAGCAGTGTCCACATACTAACTAGTGTCATCTACTTTCGGTGCTGCTGGTCTAAGTTGTTTGAATTCGGGTGTGAGTATTCGAGACGGGTGCAAATTTGAAAGTCGGATTAATCAAAATTTAAATTTTAAGATTTGGAGGTACGAATTCGAGTATGAATACGAATGTGGAAATTTAACTAAAAATTCAAATATTATAATTATAGAGTTATAAAGATATTCCAAAAATCCACTATTAAATAAAAACAAGAAAGCATCCCAACTTTTGGAATTACTTTTCAATTAAGAGTAGTTTTAGTATTGAGAGTTTCTTTAACTTACGTATAATAATTTACAGAAAAAAAGAAACTAAAGTATAATTAGGAGTACTTTTTCAATGCTAGGGTTATATTCTCTAATTAAACTATTATTTTACTATATATAATTATATATTTATTTTCTTTATATTATAAAGAGTTAAAAAATATAAAGACACAACCAATTTTTATATTCCAAGGAATAAATATAAAGAAACCAACACAGTTCTTTCTTCCTCAAAGACGTGAGATCTCCGTTTCTTCCAAAGAACATCGACAAGTTGTAATTACTCTTCTTGTTCGGCTGGGTTCCACAAGTATGATTGTCTCTTTCTTCCCCAAGACACCGACAACTGAAAATTGAATTTGTTTGTCAACTTTACAGTCACCGGTAAGATCGTTGATCAAACTTTTTTCATATAAGTCGTCGCTAATGTATAATCTAATGTTTCTCCTTAAATTTGTTTTTGATTTTGATCAATGTATTTGAAATTATTTGACCGAATCTAAACGAAAGTATCCACACCTGTGTCAGTCTCGTATCGAAACGGATTTGACGATAAAATCGAAAAATCCACGCAACATAATTGCTGGTGCTAGATTAGGACAGTGTTTAACGTTAAAATATTACAGTTGAATTTATACATGTGATTTAGAGACATGTAAATTAAATTGACTAGAAAATGAATTTGTCATGAAATTACTGGAAAGGAATAAACAATAAGCAAGTAATTGAACAATTCAAATTAGGAATAGTTACCTCGCTTAAAACATAAGCTCCTAATATCTTATTTAGCCTAAAATTTAATTAATTATAATTTTTATTTTTTCTTGTCAATTAAATATTATCCATAGCCTCTCTCCTTTATCTTCTTCCTTAATTTTCTTTCTTTCTCTATTTCTCTGTTTTTTTTCTTTCTATTCCAGTTTTCTTCTTCTTCATTTTCTTTTCCCCTTTTTATTTCTATTTCATTTTTTTCTTTTTTGTTTCTTTTTTCCTTTTCCTTTTTTTTTATTTTTATATTTTATTTTTCATTTTTTTATCTATTTTTTCTTTTCTATTTTTTTTGCGGTCTTTTTTATTTTCTTTTTTTTCCTTTTTTCGTTCTTGTTTCATTTTTTGGTCATTTTTTCTCCTTTCTTTTTTTCTTATTTTTTCTCCTTTCATTTTTCGTTGTTATTATTGTTGTCATATTTTATATTTTATATGTATTTGTATTATACTATATATTTCAAATAAATTTATTATTTGTATTTGAATAGTTTAGCCGTGAGTATAATCTATCCTTTGTATTTGTATTCAAATAAATATATGAATTAATTTTATTTGCTCGAGTCTAAAATATATAAATATGCAATGTGTCATTCAATGCAAATGAATCATTAGTATTTGCATGTCAAAATTATCATTTGTATTTGTATATAAAAATTATTATTTGTATGCATTGGTTCAATATATATAAACATAAATCATTTGATACAAATGTAATATTTGTATTTGTATAATTAAACATTTATATTTGTGTAATTTATTATTTATATTTGGACTGTTTAGTTTGTATTAATAAATATAATTCATATCAATGA
Source organism: Capsicum annuum (assembly GCF_002878395.1). Classification (NCBI taxonomy): domain Eukaryota; kingdom Viridiplantae; phylum Streptophyta; class Magnoliopsida; order Solanales; family Solanaceae; genus Capsicum; species Capsicum annuum. The sequence goes on from NC_061116.1 coordinate 148,919,658, forward strand.
ATATAAATACAAGTGTTCGTAGAAAGCAAAATAACAATTCTTTTTTCATTGTTTAAAAATTACAAATGATGTTGTTAACTACAAATTTAAATACAAACAAAAGAAGCAAATGAAGTTAGATATACAAATACAATATGTGATCAACTTACAAATACAAATATAAAATAATCCTTTTAAAATTACAAGTGCATTGACGAAAATAGAATACAAACACAAATACAAACAAAATGAAATCACAAAATACAAATATAATATGCAGTCAACTATAAAATATAAATATAAAATAGTTCTTTAAAATAAAAGTGCAAATTGTATAAAATATAAATGATGGTACGAACTATAAAATACAAATATAAGTGCGAACTATAAAATATAAATACAAATATGAACTATAAAATACAATTACAAATACAAGCGTGAACTATAAAATGCAAATGAAATTCATCAATGAATGCAAGAATATAAATAATGATGCGAACTATAAAATACAAATTCAAGTGCGAACTAGAAAATACAAATATAAATGTGAACTATAAAATATAAATATAAATACAAGCGCAAACTAAAAAACACAAATACAAAAGTGAACTAGAAAATACAAATACAACTGTGAACTATAAAATACAAATACAAATACAAGCGCAAACTATAAAACACAAATACAATTGTATCAATGAATACAAAAAATATATATGATGGTGCGAATACAAATACAATAGGCGATTGTGGTATTTTTATTATCGCCTATGATTTGTGCTCGACACAGCCATATTTTCACAAATACAAAAATATAAAATAGAAAAAAAAAGAAATAAAAAATATATAAAAAAAAAGAAAGAGAAATAGAAGCTACAATACCAGAGAGAAAAAAATAAAAAAAGAGAAGAAAGAAACGAAAGAAAAACTAATTAAAAAAAGAATAAAAACGAAAATAAGAAAAAAAAAAGGAAAAAAGGGAAACATATGAAAAGAAAGAAAAATAAAAAATACCAAAGAAAAATAAAAATAAAAAAGAAACAAAGAAAAAACCAGAAAAGGAAAAAAAGTAATAGAAGTTAGAAAAAAAACGAAAAGAAAGAATCGAAAAAAAAAGAAAACGAAAATAGAAAAAAATAAAAAAATTAAAAAAATAAAAAAAAGAGAAAATAGAAAAATTAAAAAAAGAAATGGTGGTGAATATAAACACAATGAGCGTTTACGATGTATCCATTATCATCCATGACTTGTACTCGACGTAGTCATATTTTTTGAAAATATAAAATATAACCAGAAAAAGAGAAAGAAAAAAAAAGGAAATAGAAAAAAGAAAAAACGATAAAAAAGAAAAAAGAAAAGAAAAGAAGAAAAAAGAGAAAACGTAGCTATAAATTGTAAAGTTGAAAGTTAGGCTATGATCACTTCCATTTACTGAAATATAGGCTATTTTTTATAAGTGCCCCAATAAATTAAGCAACAAAGTAAATTTATCTCGAGTTTCGATGAGCTTGACTAATAACGTCCCTGAAAAATAAGCTTGACAACTTTGAGTATACAAAACTTACGTATAAAGCTTGTGAATAAATGAAATTTACAAGCTTCTCAACAAGAAAATAAAGAACTATTTGTTGCTAAATATCAGGGGACAAGATTCACAAATCATATTCTTTTAGAATCTATTAATTGCTCATGATTACGCTCACTATTGCATCCGAGTAACTATTGGTGAGTCTTGAAATCTTCTGCAATGATTACTTCTCAACCTCATTTCATTAGGTCGATGCTCCATGCCCAACATCCCACGTCCAAAGCTAGATGGACTCCTTTCACGATATCATTTCTAAATCATGACACTCGAATTTTCTATGAATTGAGACATTCTCCCTCGGGCATTTTAATAGCCAACCTCCATCCTATTTCAATAGGTTTACGCTAGATCTTTGTCATCTTTTGATTCTTGGATCGATTAAGTGTGAGTTTTACTCTATAGATGAAGTGAAATTTCATTTAGTTTGATTCATTTGAAGAATGACTTGGAAACTGAAAATCAGACTTAATAAATTTTATTAAAACATTCTCTTTTGTTGCTACATAAGATAGGCGCACAATCATACATGAAGCAAATATAGAAAAGAATTGATATGAAAATTTAACGAGATATTAACAAAAGAAGGAGATACAACCATTGAAAAATAATAATACAAAAGATCCTCAATTACAACCCTTTTATTGTAATACCCCGAGTTTTCATGTCTTAAACCTCCCAAAAGATAAGCCGCCAAGTTAGCTTCCCAACGCATCAAGCCTCTTCTTAATTCGATGTCATCGCAAAAAGTTTTGAAAAGTTTTACTTAAGGATCTAATACACTGACATGACTACGACTCAGGAAACGAGTCGTAACCACTCATGACAAGCCATCATGAGTGAGTCTTAATCATTCCAGTGAAGTCCTCACATTGATCCCAATTCCTACGTCTCCTCCTTAAGACTCATAATCAGTGGCTACGAGTCGTATGGAATGACTCGTATTCACAATAGTATGATACCCAAGATTCCCTTCAGCGGTTACAAGTCCAACATGTGACTCGTAATGAGACGTTATGAGTCGTATGAGGGAATTCATAGTCAGAACAAAAAGGTACCTCAGATCTAGGTTCGAACTTACGACTCAAACTACAACTCGTTGTCAGTCCTAACGAGTAGTAGCGTGAGTTGTAAGGATTGGGAGCGTGTTTTCCTGTATATTTTCTAGGAACTCTTATATCTTTTTCCACTCCCTTAAAAGCCATACTCATGTCATTTTGTCTTCCCAATGGGTGGAATAAAAGGACCCAAAAGCCCTAAATTCATCAATTAACTGTATTCCACCCAAAAGAGATCAAAAAGGCGATTTTCCCATCTTTCTCAAGCAGACTAGTGTTTCTCAAGAGCGAGATCAATTCCAAAGAATTTCTCAAGGATCTCACTACATGGTATATGGGATATTCATCGACGGGTCCCTTCCGTCCACTGAGTCCCAAGAACTTCCTATTTCCACAAGTATAAACCCCTTTCCCCAAATTGGTGAAATTTCATGAAAACTATGATTTTATTCATTTTCCCTCAATTGCTTTGATTCTAAACCATGAAAATACATTCTCACATAATAATGGTGTTTCCATATATTTGATAGTTCAAATATCTACTCCATGCTTTATTATTGAATTAATGAGTGTTAAATATGTCTTTTCCTCTACCATGAATTTTTAAATTCTGAATTAGATAGTACTGGTAGGTTTTGAACACCCGATACCTAGGAGAATCATGCATGTTACAGTTTTCATGTTACAAGTCATTTAGATTTATGCTTGCATCATTACTTTCAAAGTATTTTTCATATGGGCACTATCAGTACCAAATCATGTTAAATGAAGAATAATACCAGTGTTATTCAGTTGGAATGTCAGGTCAGTTAGGAATGAATTGTTAGCAGCAGTTCCTAAGTTCCGGATGCACGACAAAACCATAGACTATGCGGGGTCCCCTGTTAGCATAGGCATGACACCCTCATTCTTTGGGACATCAAATTAGTGGATCCACGCCAGCCAGTATTGGTGTCAAGGTACCAGCACCCTTCCAACCAGGATTATAGATTGGACCCTGATTTACTTAGATTAGGGCATGTCAATTGTAGTTAGCTCCCACAGTCTCAATTCAGTATTTAGGCTATACCAGTTCAGGTTTGCATGACCAAGTGTTCAATTTATCAGTTATTTAGTTACCCAACTTTTACATATTATTCAATACACGTTTATGCTTGGTCTTGTATTCATTTTACATGTACATGTATTCATGCTCAGTACTTATATATATTTCAGTTGTCCCTATCTCATGTACCAGTACATTCAAAGCACTTATCGCATACTCTCTTTTGTGCTATGTTGTCTTATAACATAGGTTCGGAGGCCTAGTTTCTCGATCGTACTTAGACAAGCCGTATGTCAACCCGTTGCAGCTTTTGGTGAATCCTCTTTAGTCGAGGACTAGTTATACTATTTATCTCACTTTTCAGTGTTTTCGTAGTCAGAGTTAGAGTGGGACCTTTCCCAACAACTAACATGTTTAGAGTCTTTCAGACAATTTGATAGTTAGTTATGTTTTCAGTACAAAGTTTCAGACTCCTTTGTTATTGATTTGATATTCAGTTTTGTATTTAAATTATTCCGCACAGTATTTTGTTATTTACTTGCAGTACCTTACATCTTATGCTAGTTCATAGGTTAGCTTAAGGTCGCTTGTGGCCTTAAGCATCATGTTACGACTTGGAGGTAGTCTTGGGTCATGGTATTTATATATCCCATGTATTTTCACAATGTATCTATGCTTCACAATCTTATTTATCTATTTAAGAGTATAAAGTATCAATTTCATTTAGTATATCCAGTATTAATTTGATATATCGGATTATTTTCTAATTCTATATGATTTTAATTTGTACCCCCGCCTTATAAGTTCCTAGATAAGTCACGAATAAAGGCATTCTCAGGGCTTCTGCCACTATATCACTATCATAGTGCATGGATAATGACAACTTTTAGAATTTTCTTTTGAATTTAATTGCAACTCAAATTCACAAAATTCATTGATTCATTCAAAACTCTAGGATTCCTTTTTTGGAGTTAAGGGCGGTGAGGAGTGAAGAACTTCAATTCATCTCTAATACTTCCTTAAGATAAGTACACTACTCAGTTGGTAAAAGCTTATCCACACATGATGTTTAAATCTAACTAAGTTAAAAAATAAAAGACAATTCATCTGATGGTTTTATTGGAGGAATAAGCTGCTCTGACCTTGATTTTCTATCAAATGAAAAGCATTCCTTACCAATAATTTTTCTATTTGAATCTCATATATCCATTATATCCCTCGATAATACTTTAACTTTTGCTTAAAATATATTAAAAAGTACAAATTACAAAGAGATTTATTTTGCTGTGGAACTTAGATCATCAACTTAAAAAGTGATTGAACTTCTACGTATCCATCTAATGATTGCTCTGTAATTAGCATATGGTAAGACTAACTAGATTATGCAGCTAATATTTTATACACTCTTACCTCTTTGTGGATCATTCGTTATAACTTAATGAGAATTAATACAAATAAAGAGTAATAACATAATTATGTGAAAAACACCCAACTTACTGGGGTAAACATATGACCTATAACTTTGTAGGATTTCTCCAAAATTCACTAAATCAACGATCCTTAATAGAAATCCAGATTATAAACTCTTGCAACCTATGAACTAACTTTAATTACTAATTTCAATAATATTAGACCGTCGAACTTTTTAACGTTATCCCCAACTTGAAGTTAAATCAAACACAGATATGTTGTTCTGTAAATAATGATTATAAAATTGCAAAAAATTACAACTCAAGTGAACTTCCTAATACATAGTAACTAGACTAAAAGATTGTAAGACATATGAGTATGAAATAAATTCTTTTGTCTGGCCCTTTGTATCAAGTTGCAGTTTGACAGCCAGTTAGAACTTCCTCAAATATTACTGTTACTTATCTAATCATGTTATGCCTTTTCTCTTTGTATAAGTGCACGAGTTTAATTGTGGAAGGCCTTGTGTATTTATAGCACTTAGTCTTACTTCCCAGTCCATCAAGATTTCTTGATCAACAAAGACTACCACCTTCCTTGAATGCTTGAATTTCTACATTTATGAACTCTTGTCTTGGTTATGCTCTAACACGGTCTCATGATCTTTTCTACTTGGGCCTCCATTACCTTAGACAAGATGAACACTGAATACTAAAATATGTGTCCTCAACTTGGTTCATGGACTTGTTACATGACTTTGTCAATCATCAAACTCTATTAAACTTAACAAATTTCCTTTTTTGATGATGAAAACTTATACTCCTTGATATTGTGCTCGACTTATTTCATTTAGTTCAAAGTTACAACAAAGCATCAAAACTCACAAGTTAGATGAACTAGGTTAGACAAATAAGTTATAAATAGTACACAATATACGTACACTTCAGCTTTTGATATCATAAAAATCTACTTCAAGTTTGCAATCTAAGTATGTTGATGTTAGAAATTTAAGCTCATTTCCATTGGGGCTATTACAAACACAATCAAGACATCACCAAGACACCTTAATTAGATTCAACAAGATATGTACAAAATCAAGTAGACCAACAAATAATAAAGGAGAAAGCAAACTAGTTTCATTATCAGAAGATCAACACAACAACTATAAACAAAAAGTAAATCAATCCAAATTATTTAAAGAACACATATGAAACTTACAAGGCATGAGAAAGGGAACTACTAAGTCAACTAAGGCTAAGCTAAGGATGGGGGTCGAGGATAAAGGATGTATCTTCTAAAGAAGTTGATAAATGCCCTACAGAGTGGCTAGATTTATGGCCTTCTCATTGTCAAGTTCAGCCTACAAGCGAGCAATTTTCACCTTAAGATCATCTTACATAATTAATATATTTTCCATGAATCAGGTCAATAGTATCTTGACACATTATAGTGGGGGCATTGGACTCCGATAAAAAAATAGGTATAACAGCCTAGTTCACCATACCAGTACCATTCTTAGTTGTCAGAGTATGCCAAATGAAGATAATCAAATATAGTGGCCAACCAGAATTCATATGCCAGACCATGTCCCTTTTTTTCCTATTTGTTGATTTTGAGAATGTGATGTATAATGATCTACAAAAGGTCAATTAGATCCTATAGTATAGTAGCTCTGGTATAGTGAGGTCAAAGTAGTTTTCCTCTGTTATATTTTCATGTTTAGGGATTATCATCTTATGAACAACCGTAAATAATAGCTTGTGCAGATTAAATATTACCCTTTTTTCTACGAGACTATACTTTTACAGATGTGGATCACTGGAGTACTTCGTAGTGATGTCTAATGAAGAAGGTAGCCTAATGTAGTCAAAATTACACCTCTCAAAAAGTGTAAAACAATCACTGAATCAAATACAGAACCCAACAGGGTTGGGGCCCAACCCATAGGAAATAGGATAAAATTTAATCAAGTATTTATCTAGGTAATTGGAAAATAAGTAAAAGAGAGGGAGTCTATGAAACAAAAGTGTAATAGTAACAATTATTGGTTTCTAGATATGTAATCAATATGAGAAAGCACTAGGATTGTGTTCCCCATGACTTTATAACTACATGGGTTTCTTGTGCTAGCAAACTATTTCGATGCATTGCATGTAAAATCTAACAAGATAGGTTTATTTAAACGTTTCTCAACCTTGGTTAGATTAATTTCACTCTTCTCCTTTTTGACTCCTAGTGTGACACTACTAACCCTTGTTCGTGATCTCAAATTAATTATCCCTATTACGACTCAAGTTATTAGATGAAGGTTGATAGTGTAAAATCTCTGTGGTTATTTTCTTTTCCTAATATATACATCTCTCTTGATCAAGTATAGAATACAGTAGAGTTTCTAACTTATTCTTTTATTAGAAAAGCAATCTTAATGAAGGAAATATCAATACATGCAAGCACACCGGTCTAGAATTGCTTGCACTTAACCTATTTCATTAATTCATCATAGTTTCCACAATCCCTAGTTGCGGTGTTTAGCTATTCATGACTGCAGGAACACAAGAAAAATTCATAAATGAAAAAATTATTATGAACTTACAATAAGAATAAACCCCAATATCTCAACTGAAATTGAAACCCTAGAAATGATGTTCATAAAATTCCAAGAATATTCCTTAGAATCTCACAATATAATATTGTAAATCATAAAATAGTGTGTAACCTCATAAAAATAACCCTGTAAGAGTATTTATAGACAAAAATCCTCTTGTAAGTATAATAGAAATACAGTTTCAACTGCCTCGAACGAAAAAAAAAGGTACGATCGTGTTAGAACCCATAATCGTCTTTTTGTGCTCCTGGTTTGGATCATGTATTTTCATCTTCAGATCTTTGTTTGCATGGTTCTTAGTATGGATTCTTAGTATTAACCTATAATGATAATATGTTATCATCTAATCATCATACACTTTAACATCTAAGACTTGTAAATCTAAAATTACTACCCACGACCTCATGCTACAATCGTTACTTCAATGTATGGTCGAGGGATCCTTTCATTTGATCTTCTTCCCTTAACTTCTGCAAGCTTGTCTCCGGTCATCCTTCCCACGATCAGATGGTACAATCGTAAGATTGATGTACGACTCTGGGGACTTCTCATCTATGCAATACTTGAGACTCAACCTTTAGATCATGTTACGACAGCCTTGGTACAATCGTGGTTAGATCCCACGTTCTTGTTTTAGATCATCCGATGCTCTTGTTGTCCAATAATCAAGACTTTTCTTCTCCGAGCCTTTTTATCCTACAAATACTAGAAAATCCATCATATCTTAATAAACATAACCTTGTACTTGTAGTTATTCCTTATTTTAAGTATCTCAAGTGGCATAAATTTATGTCACATCAACACCCTCAACTTAGAAATTTTGCATTTCCTCGGGCGAAAAACACATTAGACTCACTAAGACACTTAACCTAAAACAAAATAAAGATTAGTATTAGTCACTTTTACCAAACCAGTTTTTACACATGGAACATACACATTTTCAACATCCTTCACTTTAGTAAAACTCACCTACTGTAGTGTGTAAGCAAAATAAGGACTCTAACACAGAGGAATCAGAACATGGCATCACATTTTGAATAGACAACCCAACACAGACTAATACACTACCTAAATAAGAAATAACTACACTACAATCCCCACACCCGTACATCAAAGAGGTCCTCTAATCACTCAACAAATATGATGAATTTATTAACTGAGACTGAATTAAATCTCTCACTCTTACAAAGAAGTCAAGTTGTATGCATTTGATACCATAGGCTTGCCCTTATTTTCTATGCTTCAGCTTTCGGACAGTGAAGTTAGAATCACTTTAGATCTTTTATCGGACTGTAACATAGGTGTGAGGATGTGTATGGTACCTTTGGGTACATTGATTTAATCCTCCTTGGCACTACACTACTTGTGGCTCACCGTTCCTACTTTATCGCATTATTCTCCCCTTTTCATATTTGTATTTTTGTTTGACTCTCGGGTGTGGTTTTATTTTTACAACAACTTACTATACATATATATATATATACACCTTTTTTCTTTTATTCTTTTATGCATACCACACCCGACTCTTTTTGCCTTTCATTACTAATCTTTCCTACCTACTTTCTATGCACCCTACATAATAGATACCCTCAACTTTGGTGATTTAGCTAAGTGGAGTATAAAATATCCAAGGAGGGACTAGGGCCAATAAAGGTTCATTATAACATTTGGGAAGGTGAATTAAGTAGTTCAAAGAAAAGGTCTGTTAAGGCTCAAAATTTGGGTCCAAAGGATATATGATCATTTGGTAGGTCATTTAGGCTATAGTGGTATTTTTCAAACATGGTCTATGATCCTTTCCTAATCCCCTATCCTACAACATTTTTAGTGAGACTAACCAGGCAAGTTCTGTATCGCACCCAAACACCGACTAGGTATAACCCTTACTCAGTCATGGCTCAGGGCTTTTATTTAAGTTACTACCTACTCAATTCATACAAGGTCGACCAGGTTATCCTATTAACAATAATAATTCCATATCTAGATCCTAACACCGATTACAACCTGGTACATAAAAACACACAACATCACAACATAAATTTTGGAAGGGTATTATTTCTAAAATATTTTAAAATAGGTTCGCATGCTTTATTAAATATGACCGGACCAATTTTTCTCAACCTAGTCTATGTTACACAAAAATAACAAAATAATAATAAAAACAGTAAAAACAACTAAACATGCAGGTTCTAACTATATAGCAGTTGAGGGAAAAGAAACATGACATCAAAGACCCTCAATTGTGGTACACCCCTACTAGCAATGTCCCCATTGCACAAAATAATATATATTTTAATCTAAAAGTAAGGGACATATCTGTGGCACTCTAGGAATCAATCAAACTCTGACCATATGAGGATGCAAGTAGGTTTTTAATGGTCTCCTCAACTTTGGTGGCCTCGATTGTGGCTATGGCGCTCATAGATAAGTTAGAACCGATGATGGATGGTGCAATCCAAGTACTCAAATTAGTGTCAATATCCATGATCCCTCCAGTTTATGCAACCACTTCTGTGGTAGGTGGTATCTCATTCCCCTCTAAAAATACTGCCGTGAAGGTTTGCTCAATTTTTTTTTCTCTTTTTCTTCTTCTTATCCAACTTTCTCCTTGCCTCTTGATGAGTCTCAACAACTCTTTTCATATTTTGAGCCTCCAAGTCTTTGCCTGTCTCCTTAATATCTGTCTCATTAATATACAGGACGGGAGTATAAAATTCAGGAGCTAATGAGTCCATATCCATCATAAGAGCTGCCAGTGAAGGCATAGGTGGTGGTGTAAAAAGTGTAACATCACCCTATAAGTTATTACCCTGACCGCTTTCTTAAGCCCAATCAGGTTTGCCTTAATATCCATCACATTTAATGCTTGTACTACATCTATCTTAGCCATTATATGGCTCTGAAACCTATCTGCTCAGGTATGAACTATCCTAACTGCACCCTGAATCTTATCACTAACAAAGGGATTAACCCCAACCTCTAACTTCTTGATCTTAACATTATGTATAAGTAGTCTCCGTATGATCTCTTCTAATTGAAAAGTCAGAATCAATGTATAATCAGCTAGAACCATTGGTCGATTGTGAACGAATGCCAGTGGTAAGGAAAAAAAAGAGGCACCGATATCAAACATTGATAAGTCACTAGCTGGGGCACCCCCAACTACATCTGGTATCTCAAGACCTCTTTTTGGGGTATCCGAGTTACATATATCCTTTATTAATGCCATGTTAGCAACCTTAGTCAGCTAATTACCCGATCTACTACTTAATTATACCTGTGCACTCCTTATCAATTGAGTAATGAGATAGGGGAAAGGTAATATGGTAGTAAACTAGAGCACCCTATCTCATAATCTTCTTCATGATGATTATCAGGATTTTCAACTCTATTACAGAAACAAATGTAGCTACTAAGCAAGCACCGGTCGCACCCAATATATTATCATTGGATGTGGGTACGATATAGTGCATGACCACTGACCACCAAAGTTTGGTGGTAAAATTCAGACTGTTCTTGTAGATTGTAGCCTCAATGATTTATGTAGAATTTACTCTTGCTTCGGTAAAATGGACCGCCAGTATATTGCATCATCTTATCATCCACGTTTAATATTTTGACTCTCTTCAAATTATTAATCTGAAATTCATACTCCAAAGTCTCCTTAGTTGGCTCAAATACTTATCCAAACAAGGCTCTAGATATATCCCTGATAGAGATATCCACTTTAGTGTCCTAGACTCGTATAATGTCAATTTTAGGCTACTTTTTTATGTCCTGCTCTTTTCTTGAAGGAGTCACATTCTTCAGCATGGCCGTGTACTTGGCATAAAACTCATCCACTAGCTCTAGCATATATTTCCATAGGGGTCTCGTTATCCACCCTAGCTTATATCGCTCAAATCCCTGAACCAATACTTGAAATTTTTTAAAGGGTCTTTGGTAGGACCCGGGGTTCTTATTGAATGCTCATCTTCTTGTTCCCCTGGTATATTACTGATATCCCATTAATGTAATATTACCTAGAGTTTGGGAAGATCTAGTGTGTCATATCTATTCCTCTTTGAGGTGGGGCAACAATACCTTTAGAGGATTCGGGGTTGGACTCATCCTCTTCCTTCGGGGAATTCTCTTCTTAAGGATCCACATTGTGACCCCTTTTGTACTTTACCTCTTTAAATTGGGGAAGGTTTATCGGGGTTGTGACCTTGACTAAGGTTTTAGATATTTTTCCTTGGCTTATTCCCCCTCTTTTGACTTATCCCTCGTGGTTCAAGGGAAGTGCTTTTCTTTTATGGAACTACTGTAGAATTCCACCTCGGTCCTACTTAAGCTTTCAGACTTACTCTCTAAAGCTAGAGGTATGTCCTTGGGTGCTCACTTCTTGGAGATCTTATTTTGTAGCTTTGTTTGTTCCATTAATGCCATTGTATTTGTATGGGAAAAAGTTAGTATCAATTTTAAAAAAAGTTTAATAGGTTTAGTAAATGTATCAAACGAGCCTTCATACGATCATGCAATGAAGGCATGATCGTGCCTTTCTATCATAGGAAAGGTTCCCCCAAAAGTACTGAAAAGACATGCCTTCAGATGATTGGATTCTACGATCATGCCATAAAGGTACGATTGTACCTTTTGATCATAGGATTGTCATAAAAGTACTAAGGGTATGTACATCAGAAGAGTACATACCATGACCTTACCTAGATTGGATGATTGTGGGATGTGCTCTTATTATGAGCACTTACAAGATCTGAACTGAGACCCTACAATGACCCAACCTATGACCGTATGTAGATACCATGATTATAGTTTACGTGGTGAACTTCATAACCGCTTAACAGATTTCACACTTGGAATTTGATGCAACCGACCTCCATGACCATTATATTAATAATGTTGGGTACTCAAGACTTCCCCATTGTTCTTGTACTTATGCAAACTCAAGTTTTCATACTCATGCAAAATTTATGCATTAAAAATTATACCCATTAATTAATAATAAGAGAATGATGACAATTTTAGTTGAACTTATAAATTTTGATTCTGTCTCTTAATTTCAAATTGAAATCACGGGTATGCTTGCAACACAACTCAAAGATGTATTTTTCTATAGTGTGATCGAATTTGAGAGAAGTTTGAGTTTGAGTGATTTTAGAGTAAGTCTCGAATCTTAGGTATAGGGTTTAGGGTTTTAGATTTGAGTCGGGTCGAGTCACGATTTCATTTAATTGAAGGACCCAACAGATGACTCAATTGTATAATTATGGTGATGAATTAGGATCGTAACTTCCTCTGGTACCATAGTTGTTTAAGAAAGCTTACCTAAGAACCTACAATTCTTAAGGATGATCTTGATATCAAACCACGATTGTCCTTTATACTTATAGGTTCGATGCCCATATTGGTGACTTTTAGAATTTTGTTCAAATAATGGGTACAACAGTTGTGACATATAAGTACAATTGTTATGACCCATCGTAGGATAACTCCCAATTGTGTAACACATAGAACTTTCATCCATGTTTCTCAGATGAATGAACCCACGATCGTAGGATCTTCCTATGATTGTGCAATCTTCTCATGGGTTCTGTACAAAGGCCAATTCAACATCTCTTCTTTTCTTCATAATCCTTGTACCAGTAGCAAACATTACCCTATAAAATATAAAGTACAAAACATGGGTTGCCTCTTAATAAGCGCTTGATTTAACACGGTGGCACGACATAGCTTAGTTAATCACTCAGACTTCACCAACTAGAACATGGGTTGCCTCCTATGAAATGCCTTATTTAACTTTGCAGAATAATCCAACTCCCTTGACTAATCATTCTTCATCAAGGTCCCATTTCTCACATGACCTCATTTTCTCTATAATTCCCATATAGTGTTTCACATACTGACCATTTACCTTGAATAAGGCATCACCATCCCTTTTCAGCTAAATTTCACTAAGTGGGAATACCCTTACCATAGTGAATGGTCCAAACCATTTAGAACCAAGCTTTCCAGGATACAGGCAAAGCCTTGAATGGTAAAGCAGAACTAAGTCAACCCAATGGAATTCTCTTCACACAATATTTCAATCATGGTATAGTTTTGTTTTATTTTGTATAAGATAGAACTCTCATAGGTATGGAGATGAAATTCATCCATCTCATTCATCTGCTCCTATCACAATTTTGCTGCATTACTCTATTCCATATTAAGCCTCTTCAATACCCAAAATGTCTTATGCTCAAGCTAAAAATGAAAGTGAAATGCCTTGCCATACATAAGATGATATTGAGATGCACCTATAGGGGTATTGAATGCTTTCCTATAGGCCCATAATGAATCATCTAACCTTCTAGACTAGTCTATCCTATTGGCATTCATAGTCTTCGCTAAGATGGACTTGATCTCCTGATTGAAGAACTTAACTTGCCCGTTTATCTGAGGATGGTAAGGTTTTTCCACCTTCTGTTTGACACCATATTTATCAAGAAAGTTTTTGAAGAGAATATTGCAGAAGTACGAGACTCCATCACTAATGATAGCTTAGGGTGTACCAAATCTAGAAAAAATATTCTTCTTTAAAAAGGTTGTGACACTCTTACCTGTATTATTCAAAAGAGAAATTGCTTCTACTAACTTGGAAATATATTCCACAACCACCAAGATGTACTTCATCCAATATAATCTCACAAATGGTCCCATAAAGTCAATATCCCAAATATCAAATAACTCAAGCTCAAGGATAGTCGTCAATAGAATTTTATGTCTGCATGAGATAATCCCTTGCATTTGACATTGGTCACAAGACTTTGCATAATCATGACCATCCTTATAGATGGTGTTCCAATAGTAACCATATTGTAAGATCTTGTGTGGAGTACGCGTACCTTTATGATGACCCCCAACTGGTGAGGAGTGACGCACCTCTAAAATACTTATCATCTCAACCTCTGGGACACATTTCCAAATCATACCATCTACACAAACCTTAAGTATGGTACATCCCAAAATAACTTCCTCACGTCATGCATGAATCACTTTTGCTGCTAAAACAACATATCTTCCGGAGAGAGATCACTCGAGAAATAGTTGGAAAAACCTACGAACCAAGGGACTAAGTATTGTGATGCTACCAAGACCTATTCATATAGAAAAGTATCATCAATTTCAAGCTCATCCACTAGTTTTAGACTTACCTCATCCTCAAGGCATGATAGATGGTCAACCACTTGGTTCTCAGTCTCTTTTCAATCCATAACCTTAAAGTTGAATTCCTGCAATATAAGTACTTATCAAATCAAACTTCGTTATGCATATTTCTTCATTATATGGTATCTAAGAGCTTCATGGTCAGTATCCATAGTGAATTTTGTGCCAATTTTGAAATTTCTTAAATGTAAACACAACAATTAGTAATTCTTGTTCAGTCACAGTGTAATTCTTCTGTGCAGGATTAAGTTCTTTGCTAGCACAATAGATGTGATGTAAGATCTACTCTTGTATTTGGACTAGGACCCCACCTAGAACTACACCACTAACTTAACACATAACCTTAAATGGAAAACCCTAATTGGAGACACAATGATAGAGGATGAAACCAACCTCTCTTTAAGATACTTGAATGCCTTTAGACTGTAACGCCCCAAGAGTACCCCCGGGAGCTACACAGTGCTTACGATCATAAGTAACCACAAGCTAACCCATGCAAGTAGCTATTGTAAGCATTGAATAAAATGACAGGGAATATGTACGAAACTTAACTGAAAATTCCATTAGGTTTAAATACAAAAAATGATACTGAATCAAAATACTAAAAGTATTTTTCTGAAAACAATACTGTAAGACTATTAATAGTATCTAATAACTGACTAAAAAGGTCTAAAAGCCTCTAATTGACTGAATATGGAGTTGATGGCTCAAACCCCCAACTAACTCCGACTAAATACAAAATACTAAACTGATAAGGTAAACTGAGGTAAATAGACCATGTTCTCAAAGTATGAGGACTCAACACTGCTACAGCTGATATTCTGGTATGCCTATGCACGATCAGGGAATTGACCATCCGAACCTATGATATTAAACATCATAGCGCAAGAAACGGGTATGCGATCAGTACTTTGAATGTACTAGTATGCTAAATGAGGTTAGGCTAATATGCACGATTTTATGTGCATGAGTAATAACTGATTGAATGAATAGCATGAATTATAGAGTAAAATTCATAAAATCTATAAAGACAGAGAATGCATGACCAAGCATAACATATGTTCTAAATATAATCTGTAAACTAAAATGCTGAATACTGATAAATAGATAACTGATATCTGTATGCTAGGGTCAATAAAATTGAAACTGATTATTGAATACTGGACTGAGACTGTGGGAGCTATCATCTAACCGATATGCCCCAATGAGCAAATTGGGGTCCAACCTGTGACCCTAGTTGGAAGGGTGTCAGTACCGTGTCACGGGTACTAATACATGGATGCATGGATCCACTAAGATACTGAACAACCAGGATGCCAATCCTAAACTGACGGGTGACACTTGGGCAGAGTCAATCCTAAAATGATGGTGAATTCTCATATCCTACACTAGCTACATAGTTTTGGAATGCAAGGACTGCTACTAACGACTCTGCCTAACTGATGGGAAAGCTGTCGTCCCTGCATTTTCTCAGTGCTAAATCCTACTCCCAATTGAAAGACCTAGAATATTGGACTGACTATGCGTAACTATTTAAAAATACAGGCAGAAAAGATAAGGCCCGTGACTATTATGTAACCATTCTATAAATACTAAAAACCAGATAAGCAGCTAAATTATGGGTATTCAAACCACCATCGATAACAATGATAGAAAGGTCGTACTAAAACCTTGAGGATATGATATGTAAGTATTTATTCAAAATTCATTCTTGTAGGCATTTCATCAAACACTTGTAATTCATGGTTTAAGCTAAGCATGGAAATAGTTCTAAAAATTTGTAGTAATAGCATTATTTCACTACTAAAATCACCAATTAAGATTTAATTCAATGAACAACTCCATTCAAACGTGTGGGGATTTATAACAACATCAATTACATGTAAACATGGTAGAAGAATTAAAATTTATGGGGGTTCATGGTTAAAATTGCAATAGCCTATAAAAATCTCCACTTTGAATTTGAAATTGGGTTCTTGGACTCCATGGGTGGAAAGGACCCATGGATGAACATTTAACATACCTCAATTGAAGAATCCTTGAATGTTCTTGGTGGATTTTCGTGGGAATTGATCTTGAAAAGTGAAGCTTTAGGGTTTTCTTGGAGAGAAATTTTGGTGAATAATGAGCGTACTAGGATTAGAATAGGTTTAATATCTTGTTTTCACAAATTGGGGGCTTGTGAAAAGACTAAACTACCCTTGGAAATTTAAAAATCAAAACTGAAAATCCCTATTTTACACTCTGGCGTGATGCGGTGCTATCGCGTTGCTCCACTGGAAAAAGGGTGATCCTAATTTTGCACCCTGGCGCGACGTGGTGCTATCGCGTTGCGTCACTAGAAATGGACGAGTGTGATTTTGGGGATCACCGCGATGCGACATGATCACAGTAAGCTACTATCTCTCACTAAAAGTGCCATAACTTCTCACATGGGTATCGGATTTAGGCAAAATTGGTATCATTGGAAAGCTAATTCAATTATCTATATGTTTATGGGTCATGAGCTCAAAGATTCTTAGTAAAACAAAAGATATGCTCATATGAAGTTGACTATAGCCACATCCTTCTCAATAACTCAGTCGGTAAGGGATATTTTGATTCGTATAATAGCTAGGATTTATTTGAGGCCTTAATATAAATCAAATTCTCTCATAAAACTATCAAAGCACTATAATTTATTTTTCATGAGCTTGAAGCATGGTGATAATAATGGTTTGGATTCTTGGGGTATTACATAGACACACCTCATCAAACATAAATTTTATATCCTTCTCTATCAACTTGCATGATGGATTCACAATTTTAGGAAAGTTCTTTATGACCCGTATATAGAAACATACATGTCCCAAGAAACTATGAATGCCCTTCACAAAAATTGGTGGAGGCAATTTGTCAATCACCTGAATCTTTTATTTGTTGATCTCAATACCCTTCTTAAAAATCTTATGAACAAGCACTAATCCTTATTTAACCATGAAGTGGAACTTCTCCTAATTCAACACCGTGTTACATTCCTCAATCTTCTTATAACATTGAGGAGATGTGCCATACAATCATCAAATGAGTCACCTACAACTGAAAAGTCATTCATGAAAACCTCAATAGTGTCCTCCACTGTGTAAGAAAAGTTGGACATCATATGCTACTGAAAAGTGGTGGGGGAGTTAATTTAACCAAATAGAATCCTTTTAAATGCAAATGCCCCATATGGACACGTACAAACAACAAAAAATAATACCCAAAATAAACATCTAGAAAATAATACCATCATTTACCAGTAAGATCGTCTACCATTTGGTCTATCAAACACATAGGGGAGTGATTCTTCTCGGTTCATCAATTTAGCTTTCTGTAGTCCATGCAAATGCTCTGTTTTATGATTAGACTCATAGGAATTAGCTCATTCTTCTCACTGGTAATCACAATGATTCTATTCTTTTTTATACATATTGAACTGGGGTCATTCATTTGCTATTAGAAAAAACACCCCTGAATCCAACCACTTAATAATCTCTTTCTTCACAACCTCTTGAATAGGTGAATTTAATCTATGTTAGTGCTCAATGATGGTACACAGTCTGACTTAATTTGGAGTTATGAGTACAAATCTTAGGTATAATTCTAATAATATTAGTAATGGACTATCCAATGGACCTTTTGAACCTCTACAAAACAAACACCAAGGCCTGTAACGCCTGAGTCTACACCCTGGACACATAGTTCTTACGACCCCGATGGATTACAAGATAACCCATGTATGGTAGCTGCTGTGAGCACTAAATAATAATACTAATATCATTTGCAGAAGTATAACTGAAAATGCCATAAGGTTCTTAAAATACTAAAATAATAACTGAAAAACTGAATATCTAACAGTGCTAGTCTGAAAGCCTCTATTTGTCTGAATATGGAGTGGATGAGACAAGTCCCTAACTAACTCCGACTATTGAACTAACTGAAAAACTGAATTACTTAAATAAAAAGATATCCTCGTTTGATGACGACTCACTATTATGACTATTGCTGATAGCCTGAGTTGCTAAGTACAGTCAGGAACCTGAGCATCCAAACCTATGATATGAGACATCATAGCGTAAAGAAATTGTACGTGTTAGTACATGGAATATACTAGTATGCTAAGTGATGTAGGCTGATATACATGGGTTCATATGCATGAGATGACAACTTACTGAATGAACATCATGAAGTAATTGGATAAGAGTACATGCAAAACTGTAACTACTGAACATATTGAATATGCAATACTGCACATATAACATCTATCTAAATTAGACTGAACTGAATTACTGAGTTTTGATAATTGAACACTGATAACTAAAAGTTTAGACTGATACTAAAGTATTGCTTTTTGATGGCTAAGTAATTAATAACTAATAGCCATAGTTTTATGGAACTGTCGGAGTTTTTTACTGAATACCAACACTGAAATTGTAATTGTAGGAGGTATTATCTAACTGACATGCCCCAATATGGACTGATTGGGGTCCAAACTATAACCCTAGTTGGAAGGGTGTTAGCACCGTACCACGAGTTACTAACATTGGTTGTGAGTCACCCTAACTGGAAGGAAGATATTTTGTCAACCCTCACTGGCAGAAAACTCATATGAGATATGTCCACCTTTATCTGTTAAGAAGATATCTCAACCTATGCTGGCTATGTAGTTCTGTAACTCAGCGACTGCTACTAAGGGTCAAACCCTATGCTGGCAGGAATGCCCCCATCGACACTGAACTGATCACTAGACTATACTAGGCTTGACTGAACTGACACTGATCTTGTTGACTGACTGAACTGGACTGAGTTCACTGAGTTTTGTTACTGACTGAATACTACTATTCTTTACCTTTACTGGGACTATTCTATAACTACTGCAACTAAGTAAACAACAAGATTTTAGGTAATAAGTATCCTGAGGAATCGATAGCATCAACAGCAGAACATAAAAAATCTTGAAAACATAACAATAGTCAATTGTTCACAATTCAATCACTAAGAAATTTTGTTAAACACTTAGAGATTATGAATTTGTACATTAATGAGAACACATGCTAACATGTCATGATTACATTGTTCAATTCAC
This sequence comes from Capsicum annuum, assembly GCF_002878395.1. Lineage (NCBI taxonomy): Eukaryota > Viridiplantae > Streptophyta > Magnoliopsida > Solanales > Solanaceae > Capsicum > Capsicum annuum. The sequence continues at coordinate 148,939,650 of NC_061116.1, forward strand.
ATAGACATTCTATCAAACATTTGGGGAGCATAATTGTGATACTTGAAGAATAACATATAGGGCATCATAACTTCAACATGTAATCTTTCAAATTTAAGGATTTTATCACGAGAGATTCATAATTCAACACACATGCTAACATAATTTCATGGAAACTCGCAAAAGATCTTAACTTGAAACCCATACAACAATACAAACATGAGCATAATTCAATTCATAGCATGTGAATCATAATTCAAGTTTTAGAAAGGGTTCTTGAACTCCAAGGGTGGAAGGAAACCCAAGGATGAACACCTAACATACCTTGACTGTTAATTTCATAAAGATTATGGTGAATTCTTGGAACTTGGACTTGAACTTGATAAACTAGGGTTTATTTCTTGAGAGGATTGCGAATGAGTGAGTGTATTTTTCCTATTCAGGGAATGAATTTCATGTTATGGGGGTGGGTTTAATGTGGGAGAAAAATGGCTTAATTACCCCCACAAACCCATAACTTAATACAAAATTTATGCCCAGTGATTTGATGACTGACGTATCGCATTGATGTTGTTGACGCAATAGCCGACGCATCATATCGATGGTACCAATGCAATAGACAATGAGATGCACTAAGATCGTGTTGGCTTTCTATTTTGGTCATCCAAACGTGACTCAAATGAAGTCTGAAAATTCTAAAACTCACCCAATATGACCTATTGCCATTCCTGATCATGAATCAATTTAAAAATTAAAAATCTAAGGTCGGAAAGATCATAAATGATGCCATTAAAATATCAAGGTAGAATATGAGTCTACGTGTCAACACTTAGCTGAATTTTTCTAAGTTTGAGACCTCTTTTGACATGCTATAGATGACTGAAATGACTAGGATTTTGTGGTGTCTTACAAGGCCTTAATCTACCACTCTAATAAGTCAATGAAAATGATAACCAAGAAGGTATTATTGTCCCCTAAAACACATAACACAAATAAGAAGGGAGGACCTTGACCTCTAAATTAGGAGGCTCCTCAATAAATAGTTTAGCCAGAGGGGTTACTCTATTATTTAGATCAAGATCTAGCTTTTTAGGTGCATAGCTCTATGAATCCCTACCAATAAGTGTTCTCACTATCTCATCATATTTTCAATATCATCATTGTCAAAATACATTATCACTACTACAAGTGCCTTAATTCCATGTCTTTCCTTAATAGAAACTACCAGTTCATCCTCATCTATGGTATCTATTCGAAAGATAATGCATATATTTTTTATCTGCTTTATGGACTGACACACATTAAAAGTATTTTGCTCATTATTCAAACTGAAACTTTATTTTCCTAATTTTCATATGAACCAATGCCCATCCAATCGTGAGAAAAACCCTTCCTAATATAATAAAAACTTTAAATTCAACTTAATAATCAAGAATCACAAAGTCATCCAGAACTATGAAAGATGCTACTTCACCAATATAATATATAAGATCCCCACCAACTTTTTTTACAGCTTGATCGCCATTACAAGTCTCATAAAGGTTGGTTTAGGTGACCCCAACCTCAATTACTTGTAAAGGAATAGCGGTATCTGGTTAATGCTAGTACCGTAGTGATGAAAGGACCTAGTTCTAATTGTCTTGATTAGAGTCTTTTCCCTTAATTCAGAAACCTCCGCTGCTCTATCAAGATATTTAACTTCTTTGTCAATTATAAATCTTCATATCTAAAAGGCTTACCTCATGCACCCACTACATTGACTTTTTCTATTCAGCGGATGTAAATTGCTTCGTAAGCAACCCAATCTCAGTCCTTAGCTGTGCCACTTTTTAAGCAACTATCTCATCTAATGGTCTCTATTCTATGGAGGCTATAATTGCATATGTATCTTCTGATCCGTTATTTTTCATAATCTGATCTCGGATCTCAGAAGCATGCTTCTATTGTAGACTTATAAAGCCCCCAACATTGATAGTGTCTACTACAACCTTAATATTTGCATTCAAGGATTCACATGGATTTTTAAATGGGGTTTAAAGGCCTCATCGTAGACTTAGAAGCATGCTCCCATCATAGACTCAATGGGTTTTGAGATGTAATATGCTCTATAAAAGTGGTAGAATTGTTAACATGCATTCACAACCTTTAAGGATTTGCAAGATAAAAAACCCTCAACCCACTTCAAAACTTAGTTTATTCTTCATGAAAATTCTTAATTCTTACATCATATTTTGAATAAGGTATGAGATGAAATAATCAAAAGCAAATGATTTTTTGAAAACACTTGGGGGTTATATTTATGAACCTTAAAGGAGAATTTAGGAGTCTAAAACATTAAATGAAAATGGTTTGGCATGTTATGAATGGTTTGGATGTCATGGTATGTTGAAACCAATATGGGAATGCCTTAATAAAAGACTTCATGGATAATAATGTGTGTAAAAATATTTTAATAGGTCCTTAAAAGGAATTATGTACCTTCATTGTAAAGGAATATGTCCTCATAACCAACACCCAAAATCTATGTTTTTCTGACATAGGGATGCTACCTTAATTGGATGACGAATGATGTCCTTAACATGAGGATAATGTAGTGGCTCTAGTTTATTGGTGATTTTATCATAATATCAGCAGTACAACAAACATGGACTGAGGCCTTGTCAGCTGAGGAGTACTGAACCCACATAGCCAGTGGGTTACTAGATGAAGGTGAAAAGATACAAAGTTCAGGATTATGTTTTACAAGGTTATGTCTTTACGTCCCATGTCCTCGATCCCTTACTTTATTATTTTTATGGATATGTTATGACCTGCCTTATAAAATGTTTACTTCCCTTTCCCTGAATTGTATACCAGTACTCGCCGTACTGATCATCTCTAGATGATACATCATTTCATGATGTAGGTACAGAGGTACTTTCCCATAATTCTGTACAGCACTAGTATGATCATATTTCCAGTATTTTATGGCTTTATGGTATATTCGGAGGCTATGTACAACCTTAGGAGTTATTCTTAAAGATAGAGGCTTTGCAAATAGGTTTTGGGTAAATGTTTAAATTTGGTTATTAAGACATATATGTGTCATTATTCAAAAGTTTTACCTTTTTTATATATAGTCATGTTTCCATAACTTTGAGTATGACTATGCTTTTGATATAATGCTAATGGGTTATCCTAGGCCTTCATTAGTTTGGGATGCCCATCACGGCCCCGATTCAGGTTGTGACTGTATACTTTAGAAATAGAAAAAAAATTAGAATCAACAAACAAAACCAATATCCCGACAAACACAAGTACTCAATCTATGACCGTATTCCTCAGCAATAGTACCAAAATTTGATGTCAACCAAATTACACCTCCCAAAAAAGTATAAAGCAATTGCTGAATCAAATATAGTACCCAATAAGGTTGAGGTTGAACCCACATATAATAGAATGAAATTTGTTGTAATACCCTGATATTTTAAGGTCTAAACCTACAAAGTTATAGGTAATTGAATTAGCTTTCCAACACCACCAGTTTAGCCAAAATTTGATATCGGGGTAAAAATTTATGGTGAGTTTACTAAGGCACTACCAAAGCTGCCAGTGACAATGACCCTGAAGACAACTCATTGTCAGATTAAATGAGTCGTCAGAAGGACTCATTGTCATGACAGTGAAGAATCAGAAAATTAATCCAAGATGATGACTCTTGGCAATGGCTCATAATGGGATTATATGAGTCATTAGGAGTAGCCATCACACAAAAGTAAGAAACCAAGGAATTTAGTCCAGTGACGATGACCCCAACATATGACTCGTTATTAGTATAAACTAGTTTTTAGGTGGAGTCATTGTCACAACAGGGAGGAGCCAAGATTTTTTTCCTTAGGTCATGATCTATGACACGACTCATGGTTAGACCTTATGAGTCATAGCCTCAGTCATCGCGACTGTTTCCAGGAATTGTTTGCACGTTTTAAAAGGAAGCTTTTTGATCTTTTCCCACTCTTTTAACCCTAAACCCACATCATTTTGGGTATCCCAAGGCTGAATATTTGGAGTTAATAGTATCCTAATCCCTCATTATTTAGAATAACATTTAAGACTTAGTTTTAAATAGACAAAAAAACAAATCTCCTCTCTTAAGTGCAATTAGAGTTCTTCAACTTCCAAATCCAATTCCCAAGAATTCTTCAAGGATTTTACCTCTAGGTATATGGGATTTCATCAATGGGTTCCTTCCACCCATTAGGTCCCAAAGATCTCTCTAATAATCAAGTTAAATTCACCTTTTAAGTTTAGGGTTCCATGAAAATCATGAGTTCCATATTTATTTAGTTTATTTCTTAAATTAAACCATGAATGTGTGTTTCCTATAAGTTTAAGCATCTTCCTAAGATTAGAAACATGAAGTCCCATTATATTGATAAAATTGTTTATTTTTGGGTTGAGTTATGAATTTCCTATGATGTTTATAATTTGATATCGTTATGTTTAGTTTCATTATTTAGAGCTGGTAGGTTATGAACATGCTATACCTAAGAATTCATGCATACATCACTTTACATATTTTTGAGTATTTCAGATTATGCATATATTCTTATTTTTAGAATGCTATTATATTGAACATATTAGTTATTAGTGTCTTTCAGTTGGGAGTAGTATTTAGCACCAAACAAACGTAGGGATGAATGCACACACGTCAGTTAGGAATGAGACCTTTAGCATAAGTCCCTAAGTTCTAGAACTACGATGTCAATATTGGTTATAAGGGGTCACTCGCCAGATTAGGACTGACACCCTAGTCCTTTTGTACTGCAATTTAATGAATCCACCCAAACTAGTGTTCCTACCCTTTGTAAGGTACTGAACACCCATCCAGTTAGGTTAGTGTTAAAACTTGGACCCCGGTCAGCTCAAATTTGGGTATGTAGGTTAATGTTAGCTCCCATAGTCTATAGTTTATGTTTCAGTCTCAGATTTTGCATGACCTTGTATTCAGTTATTTAGCTTATCATTAAGTACATGTTTATACTTGATCTTGTAGCAGTTTATCATGTTTCATGCATTATGCTCTATTTATGTTAGTTATTTTCCCTCTTATATACTTAGTACATTCAAAATACTAATTATATACTTTTCCTACGCTATATTATCTTATAATATAGGTTCTGACACTCAGCATCCAGATCGAGTTTAGTATACTTCCGTACCATCAACTATAATATTTGGTGAGTACTCATCATTCGAGGACCAGGTATCAGTATTATTTTCATTATTCTTTTTGTTTCAAATTTTTGGAGTTGTTTGAGGCTTATCCCAATAACTCATATGAGTTAGAGGCTTTCATACAGATGTTTAGGTTTTCAGCATGTTGAGTATTCTTAGATATTCTTGTTTTTGATATTTAGTATCTGATTTCATTATTATTTATTATTAGTTCATTCCAGTTTAGTTTTTGCTCAGTGTATTATTTCCTCAGTATTCTTAGTGTTATGCCAGGCCATGGGTTAGCTTGGGATCACTTGTGGCTCTAAGCACTGGTTTATGACTAAGCGTAGTCTCGGGTTATGACAAACTTGTTATTATAGGATAGGTTTATAGTATCGTAGGATGTCTGAAAGCCATGTTAAGTAGAGTATTGTTCATAGATTACAAGTTCACCACACTTATAAGTAAGAGGCTATGAAATATTTTAGGAAAGTCTTACCTCTTTCATTATTCATGTCATACGATAAAGTATGAACTCTATTAAAATTCTTCTTCTGTCTCGTCATCTACCCATGAGAATTAATAGAAGGAGGATTAGGAATCAACAAGCCCTACTTCCAATTCTAATATACCCTCTAAATGAATAGGTCTCCCATGTTGAGTTAAGGGACGATTTTACAATATTAGACCAGTCAATGCCAACTTAGAATAACTATTAGGTTATTGCACCACCCAAATAAGTGGTGAATGCATCAGCAACTTAAATTTGGGACTTTACTCGGATGAATCTTCCAATGTTCTTTGGGTCTAAGCCTGAAAAGGACCCACATGAGTTCCTAGACAGTATTCAGAAGGTCACTGAAATCATGGGTTTCACCCTAACTAAGAGTGCTAATTTGGCTGCTTATCAATTATAAGGAGTGGATCACATATAGTTCAAGTAGTTAAAGAAGGACAGAGGTGTAGATGTAGGATAGGTAGAGTGAGATAAGTTTGTTGTTGTATTTTTAGATAGGTTTTTCCCACTTAAGTTGAGGAAATCCAAGGTTCAGGAGTTTATAAACATAAAGCAGGGCAATATAAGTGCGAAAGTGTATTCACTCAAGTTTAATTGCTAGCAAGGTATGCTCCAACTATGGTTGCTGACTCTAGGGCCCAAATAAGCAAGTTTGTGTTAGGTGTTTCTGAGGAAGTAGTAAAGAAGTGTATGACGACCATGTTGGTTAAAGAGATAGACATCTCTAGATTGATGGTCCATGCTTAATAATTGAGGAAGAGAAGATCAAAGATAAGAAAAGAAAGAGTAAGAGGGCCAGAATGGGTAGTTTTAGTTTCTCTCAAGAGAGGTCAGATGGTGGAAATTGTTCTTAGTTTCTCCAAAGATCTTTAGGTCCAACCCCATCTTCTGCTAGTGCTGTAGCACCTAAGTTTAGAAAGGATACTCGAGATAAAGCGCCAAGTTCTATGTCCCAAGGTAGTGTGAATAGTATTTGCACTAATCGAATTCGCAAAAATATGGTAGGAATCATAAGGGTGAGTGCATGGTAGGTAGTGATGCTTGTTTTGGGTATGGTAAGTTAGGCCACAGAGTGAGGGATTGCCTAGTGGTTGCACAGAGAGGCAACAATATTCATCATCAAGGTTAATCTAACTCTTTAGCTACTCTAATAGGTCGTCAGACTCAACAGGGTTCTACTTCTAGTGCAACTGGAGGACATCGCTAGGGTAGTTTTTATGCCCTTTAAACTCGACAGGATGAGAAGGGTTCTCCTATTACGGTCACTAGTATGTTACAAGTTTTTCATATTCATATTTATGTATTGTTATATCTCGGAGCCACACTTTTCTTCATGGCTCCTGATATAGCAGTAGATTTTGGTGTCAGCCCCAAAATCCTGACAGAACCCTTCTCAATTTCTACTCTATTCGATTGTTCAATCATAGCCAATTAGGTATATAGAATTTTCTCGATTAGAGTATCCCAGAAAGTCACTTTCATCAACTTTGTAGAGTTAGACATGATCGACTTTGATGTTATTCTTAGTATGGATTGGCTCCACTCTTAATATGCCTTAGTTAATTATTGAAATAGAGTAATCCAGTGTTAGTTTTCTAATGAGCCATTCTTAGAGTGGAAAGGTAGGAATTCAGCGCTTATAAGTCAGTTTGTCTATTTCCTTAAAGCAAGTAAAATAATTTCCAAAGGGTGCATATCTCATATAATTCAAGTCAACGGATCAAGGTTTGAAACCCTGGGTTTTGAGTTAGTTTTAGTAGTAATAAAGTTTTTAAAAGTGTTTCCTGAAGATCTGCCCGGAGTTCCTTTCTAGCGAGAAATTGACTTCAGAATAGATCTCCTTCCAGATACCCAACCTATTTCAATTCTGACTTATAGAATTGCTCCAACCGAGCTTAAGGAATTCAAGTAGAAATTGAAGGATCTCCTAGACAAAGGTTTTATTAGGCCTGTTGTCTCTCTATGAGGTGCTCCAGTTTTCTTTGTGTGCAAGAACGACGCTTCTCTCAGAATGTGTATCGACTACAGTCAAGTTAATAAAGTCACGGTCAAGAATAAGTATCCCATCCCCAGGATGGATGACTTGTTTGATAAACTTCAAGGTGACAATTGTTTTGCTAAGATAGACCTTAGATTCGGCTATCATCAACTCAGAGTTACAGAATGTGACATTCCAATGATAGCCTTCAAAACTCGGTATGATCACTTTGAATTTGTTGTTATGTATTTTGGACTAACGAATTCTCCTACAACTTTTATGTACCTGATGAACAAGTTGTTCAAGAAGTATTTGGACATGTTCGTTGTAATCTTCATAGATGACATCCTTGTTTATTCTCGGAGTGAGGATAAATATGTAATTTATTTGAGGATTGTCTTGCAGACTCTTAAATTTTTACCAGCTATTTGCTAAGTTTAGATAGTGTGAATTTTGGTTGAAATCAATAACATTCCTTGGTTATATTATTTTTGGTGAAAGCATATGAGTTGACCCTCAATAGACCTAAGTAGTGAGAAACTGGCCTAGACCCATCTCTTCATCAAATATCCAGAGTTTCTTGGGCTTAGACTATTACTACCGATGGTTTGTTAAAGGATTTTACTCTATTTCTTTTCCCATGTCTAGACTAACTCAGAAGAAAGTAACATTCTAGTGGTCTAATTCTTGTGAGAAGAGTTTTTAGGAGTTGAATACTCGACTCACCTCCATTCCAGTTTTGACTCTACTAGAGGTTTCAAATAGTTTTGTGGTTTATTATGGTGCTTCCAGAGTTGGTCTTGGTTGTCTATTGATGCAGTGGGGTAAGGTTATAGCATATGCCTCTAGACAACTCAAACCTCAAGAGAAGAACTACCCGACTTATGATCTTGAGTTAGCAACAGTCATGTTTTCCTTAAATATTTAGAGGCATTATCATTATGGGGTTCATGTGGATGTATTCACTGCTAACAAGATCCTTTGGTATGTGTTTAGTTAGAAAGATCTAAATCTCCATCAGAGAAAGTGGCTAGAGTTGTTGAAGGAATATGATATGAGTGTTTTGTAACACCCAGTTAAATATAATATTATGGATATCGCCCTTAGTATATTATGTATGGGGAGTGTTTCTCTTATTGAGGATGAGAAAAAAGAGTTAGTTTGTGAGGTTCATTAGCTTGTTACATTGGGAGTTTAGTTGGTTGATTCAACCAAAGGTAATATTTTAGTTAAGAATGGTTCGGAATCTTTATTGGTAGTTGAATGTAGGAAAAGTAAGATAGTGATCCTATTTTTTTTTAGGTTAAAAGAATCAGTCTTGAATCAAAAGGTTGAGGTTTTCTCCCAAGGGGGAGATGGTGTTCATCACTATTGGGATAGACTATGTATTCCAAATATGGATGACTTAGGATAGCAGATGTTAGTAGAATCTCATGCTTCTCAATATTCTATTTATCCAGGAGCCACTAAGATGTATCTTGATTTATGAGAAGTCTATTGGTGGAATGACATGAAAAAGGATGGTGTAGATTTGTGGCTAAGTATCCAAATTTTCAGCAGGTTAAGGTTGAGCATCAAAGACTTGTTGGTATGCTTCAGGAGAGTGGAATTACTACTTGGAACTAGGAAGTGGTGAATATGGACTTCGTTACAGGGTTTTCTCATACTCATCGATAACATAATTTTATTTGGGTTATTATGGACTGAATGACTTAGTCAGCCCATTTCTTGCTAGTTAACACTTCAGATTCAGCTGAAGATTATGCTAAACTCTATCTTAGGTAGTTAGAGAAACTGTATAGAGTCCCTACTATGTTTATTTTTGATGATAAGCAACTAAATTGCAAGGGAACAGGTCCTTGGATGTGCAAAGTACTGTACAGTTAGCACATGGTATCTGCACAATTTCGTCCTCTTATTTTACAAACTTACATGTTCTATTTTGTACCGACTTGGACAGCTGGTTCAATGATATTCCATCCCTACTCATCACACAACTATAAAAGAAAAGAAACGCCTCTTCAACAATCAATTTGTTACAATTTTAAAGAGTGAATTGAGGTAGAAAAAACACAGTTCAAACATTGCTCAAGTTCTTGGCTAATTATGTAAGCTTAAATTGAAATTGTTCTTGAGTGCTGATTTGTAAAAAAACTACTCATGTTATAAGAGTAGTATTTTCTTTTGAAAGAGTTTCTTTGGTAGAGTTATCTAAGCTTGTTGCTTATTAGAGGTAATCAGTTAAGAGATTCCTTAGTAGAGTTACCAAGATGAGCTTGTAGTAGAGTTACTACTAGCGAAAGAAGCCTGGAGGTAGGCTGAAATCTTACTGTAATTAGAAGGCTGAATTTAGTGGATTTGGTGGTGCTTGTGAGGTCAAGCTGTGGTTTTTACATTCTGGGTTTCCACATAAATATCTTATGTTTTTACTCTTCATGCATTGCCTTGAATTTCTCAACATCTCATAATTGCACTACAGTTCTATTGCTTGTAATTGATCTCGAGGGGCCTGGTCCCTCACTGTGTGGTGCAACCCCCAAGGGTTCAACAATTGGTATCAAAGTGGGTTCACTCTACAAAGTTCATACCTATAGTGTTCAAGTAATTATGGCAGCTAAGACTGAACTAGGGGTGGAAAGAAGAGAACCAAGAGGGAAGAGATTGTTGACCTTAAAGGCTCTAGAATCTAACCTAGGTGAAGAAGACATCGAAGTTGCACTTCTAGCAACAAAAATATTAGAGCTATAAAATGTATTTGTTAGCTTAGCAGAAAGAATGATTAAAATCCTAAAAATAATAATCAAAAGATGCAGTTACCAGTATAACAAAGAAGGTGTTGGCTGCATAGGATGTCTCCTTAAATAAACCTGAGAAAGACAAGGAAAATAAAGATGGTCCTATGTTGAAACATGGTGAAAAGAGGATAATCTCAGGTTCCTGTAGCTCTCTAATGGACACTACTGAAGAAAATATGATAGAAAAGGGGATAACAACAAAAATTAGTTTATGGATAGTGGCTGTTCTAGACGCATGACTGGGAGGGTTGATTGTTTTCTCACTCTCAAGACACTTTAAGGGGGTGGTGTGTCCTTTGGAAATGGGAAAAAAGGATACATACAAGGTGTTGGAAAAATTGGCAAATTACGTCATCATTCAATAGAAGATATGTATGATGTGAATGGGCTAACATACCGCCTTCTAAGTATTTGCCAAATCTATGACAAGGTAAATGAGGTAAGATTCTCATATGATAGATGCACTGTATCAAGCATAAGATCTGGAAAGACTATTCTCAAGGATAAAAGAATTAAGAACATATACGTAGTAGATCTGGAGTCTTTGATTGATGAAGAATTAACGTGTTTAAGTGCAAAAAGTGAAGATGCAAATTTGTGGCATAGAAGATTAGGGCATGTGAGTTCCTCATTGTTAAACAAGCTCATCTCATGGGAACTAGGCCGTGGTCTACCAAAGCTGAAATTTCTAGACAATAAAGTCTGTGATACGTATGTTAAAGAAAAATAGACCAGATGATCTTTCAAACTGAAAAAGCAAGTAAGTACTTCCAGACCTCTAGAGCTACTTCATATGGATTTAGGCGGACCCATCAAAGTCTAAAGTAAGGGAGGGAATAAATATGTGTTAGTCATTATAGATGGCTATTCCAGGTTTACTTGAACTATATTTATAAGAACCAAGGATGAAACATATGATGTTCTTGTGGATTTAGCCAAGAAAATCCAAGTGAGGCTAATTGCAAAATTTAGGTCTAATTATGGGACTGAATTTAAGAATTCTCAAGTTGATGAATTCTATATTAAGCATGGAATAAGTCACAACTTTTCATCTCCCAAAACTCCTCAACAAAATGGAGTTGTTGAAAGGAAAAATAGAACTCTTGTAGAGATTGCAAGGACTATGCTAATTGATAGTGGTTTTCCAAATAATTTCTGGGCTGAAGCAGTGAATACTACTTGTTATGTGAATAACAGGTGTTTAATTAGATAACTTTTAAATAAAGCTCTATATGAGTTGGTATTCAATAGAAAGCCTAGAATAGACTATTTCAGACCTTTTGGATGCAAGTGTTTTGTGCTAACAATAGGAAGAGAGAATTGGGAAAATTTTATTCCAAGAGTGATGAAGATGTATTATAGGCTACTCCTCAACTAGTGTAATACCCCATGTTATTCTTAGCTCAGTTCGCTACTAGTTGCATGCATAAGGGTTTTAAAACCTGAAAATTTCACTAAGTGTTGGGGACTTAGTCATTTTAAGGCCTCTTAACTTTGAGGATTCTTAAACTGGTCTTCCCAACCTTGAGATGTTGGTTTTTGAGTTAATTCATGTTTAGGGGTGTAAGGTACATGTCTTAGAGAAGTTTTGGATTTTTCGAACGAGGATTGAGTCATATTTGGATCACGATTCCAGCAGCTCATCGCGATAGGGCCGCATCTTAGTGATAATAGCGATGGAACCATCATCGCAATGCGGTGAACCTGTAAACCAAATTTGTATTCTAGTTATAAATTTAATTGCCTGAGGGTTAATTGTGTTGTTCCCCCTCAATTTAATTCATCAATTCACAAAATATAACGTCAGTTAGGGCATTATTTGGCCATCTTCTTCAATTCTCCTCTCAAAGAAACCCTTTTCAGGATTGGTGTTTATATTTCAAGCTAAATTGTTTAAGGTATGTGTGATGTTTATCCATGGGCCTTTTTCACCCATGGAGTCCAAGAGTACATTTTTATACTTAAATTATAAGTTTTACATGATTTAATTTAATTATATCCATGAATATCTTGATAAATTATTTTCAAGTTATGATTATAAGTGTTTCAAGTTGAAGGAACCATTACATGTTTTGAATATTGAAATCTTCACACTAAAATCCTTATTTCATGGTTTTAGTATTGTAAATTATTGCATGCTTTACCCATTCCCATGCTTAAATTCATGACTCTCCTATGTTTGATCAAATGTCTAAAGGTTGGATTTTGAGCAATGACCACCTACTATGGATTTTAAAGTTTTATATGTCATCATTGTTATTTACATTTAGTACTAGTGGGTTATGAACACATGATACCTAGTTTTTTACACAATTTCAATATCTTCAGAATGATTTTAGATAAACCTTAAGCATTGTTATTCACTCAGTTATTATGATCAATTGTTTGGTTAGTTAAACTTAGTTAAGTTTAGAAATCAGTGTCTTTTAGCTGGGACTAGGATTCAGCACCGACCGAACCCAGAGATGGGGGCATTCCTTTCGGTTTAGGGTTTAACTCTTAGTAGCAATCCTTAAGTTATAGAACTATGTAGCCAGTGTAGGTTTGAGATGTTTTCTTGCCAGTTTAGGATTGATACATATCAAATGAGTTTCCTTCCAGTAAAGGGTGACTCCTTAATCCTTCCAAACATCAATTTAGTAGATCCACACATCTAGTGTTAGTGTCCGTGGCATGGTACTGACACCCTTTCAATTAGGGGACCCCGATTAGCTCAGATTGGAGCATGCCGGTTAGATGATACCTCCCATAGTCTCAGTGCAGTATTCAATCCATAATTCAATTTAGATTTGCTTGACCAAAGCATACAGATTACCAGTCATTTAGTTATCAGATTTCAGTATTTTAGTTTACAAATTATTTCAAAAATGTATATGTGCTTGGTATTGCATTCTCAGATATTTTAGTTTTTATACATTCATGTCCTATTATCTCATGTTATTCAGTTATTCCATATTTCATTCATACAGTAACCTATGTATATCAGTCTAACCTCATATCATATATCAGTACATTTAAAGTAATGACCACATACTCTTCTTTGAGATATGATGTCTTATATCATAGGTTCGAACGTTCAGTTTCTCGACCGTACTTAGATAGTCCAATACTTCAGCAGTAGCAGCTACAGTGGTGAGTCCTCATCTATCGTGGACTTATGTTTATTCAGTTATTTTTGAATTTTTGTTCAGTTAGTCAGTTGGATTTAGTTGGGGTCTGTCTCATCAACTCCTGAGCTAGTTTATAGGTTTTTAAATATTTAGACAGTCAGATAGATAGCTAGTCCATTTTTCAATCTTATCAATTGTGTTTTAGTATTTTATTAGGCATTACTGACTTGTGAATTTATTGTATTTTTAGTATTCTAACCTTATGGATTTATCATTTGTTTTTCGTATATGTTCTTTATTATTATGATATTCAATGCTCATAGCAGGTACCAAATCATGTGTTGCTTGTGGTCACTTGTGACCATAAGCACTGTTGTCGTGACTAGGGGGTAGGCTCGGGTCATGAAAAAACTTGGTATCAGAGCATAAGGTTTTATAGTATCCTAGGGAGTCAACAAACCACGTTGAGTAGAGTCCAGTGCATGGGTGTGAAGTGCACCACACTTATGGACAAGTGGCTACAACATGTTTTAGAAAAACTTTCCCTTCTTTTATTAGTCATGTTGTGCGAATGAGCATAAACTCTATTTAAAATTAACTTTCTGACTCATTCTTCCTTCTATTAACAGAAAATGCCTCCCAAAAGGAACAATGAAAGAAAAAATGGAAATTAGCCCGCACCTCCGCTTATTTAGGAAGATCCCCTGAATGAGCACGTCTCTCATGCTGAGTTCAGAGCTGCATTCACTGCCTTAGCTCACTCAGTAGCTGCTCAGAACAACTAACAGGATATTTCCCCAGCTAATCCAGTGTCAAATAAAACTGCAGCTAGGATTCGAGATTTCACCTGAATGAATCTCCCTTTGTTTTTGGGATCCAAGTCTGAGGAGGATCTGCAGTAATTTTTTGATTTAATTTAGAAGGTGACTGAGATCATGGGTGTCACTTCAAGTAAAAGTGCAGAGTTGGATGCTTACCATTTATAGGATATAGCTTATACATGGTATAAGCAGTGGAAAGAGGATAGAGGTATTGAGGTAGGGTCTGTTGAGTGGAAAGAGTTTTCCATGGCCTTCTTAGACAGGTTCTTTCTATTAATTAAGAGAAGTTAAGGTTATGGAGTTTATTAATTTGAAGTAGGGTAATATAAGTGTGAAGGAATACTCTCTTAAGTTTACTTGGTTGACGAGGTATGCTCTTGCGATGGTGGCTTATAATAGGTCTATAATGAGTAAGTTTGTTTCTGGTGTAACTGATAGTATGGTCAAGAAGTGTAGGACTACTTTGTTGATTAAGAAGATGGACCTAACTAGGCTTACGGTTCATGCTCAACAGATTAAGGAATAGAAGCTTAAGGAGAAAGAAAGAGAGAATAAGAGGGCCAAAATAGGTAGCTTTAACTTTTCTTAGCTGAGGTCAGGGGGTGGTAACCGTTCTTAGTTCCATTAGAAATTATTGACCCCAAATTTGTATTTAGCTAGTACGCCAGTGCCAAAGTTTCAGAATGACAGTTGGGATAGGGCGCCAGGCTCCAAGTCCTAGGGTAGTTGAACAGTGGTCGTACTAATCCACTCTATGGGAAGTGCGGTAATAATCATCATGGTATGTTTAAGGTTGGTAGTAATGTATGTTTTGGATATGGCAATCCAGGCCACAGAGTTAGAGAATGCCCATATGTGGGTCAGTATAGTCAACACAGTCAATCCCAAGTTCTAGCCGATCACCTGACTTAGCAGGGTACCGCTTTTAGTGCAACCAATGGACAGCGCTAGAATAGGGTGTATGTACTCTATTCCCAACATCATTAGGAAAGTTCTTTTGATATGGTTATGGGTACGTTATAGGTCTTTCATCATCATGTGTATGTTTTGTTAGACGTTGGAGCTTCACTTTCTTTTTTTAACTCCTATATAGCTGTCAATTTAAGTGTCAGTCCCATAATATTAGCAGCGCCTTTCTCAATGTCTACCCCAGTGGTGATTCAAGCCAAATGGCTATCTATTCTTTTGAAAACATTATTGGAGGCCAACACATAAAAACTCAAGACTTGGTCATCTCGAGGACACAAAAACATGCATGGAGGACCCGTTTTGAGCATGACATAAGGCAAACCCATGTGTGGAAGATTACGTGGGGTCTTACCTTTGATGCCAACCCGAGACCACAAGTGTTGAAGCATGACCCCACATTTTTGGAGCATTAAAGAAGCACCCTTCATTAAAGGTATTTTGGGGATTACATTTGTTAAAAAGATACTTCCTGGCCACCCCTTTCATTAAGGGTATTGTGGTCATTTTTGTTATGTAATAAGCTAGCCTATAAATAGCCTTCTATTAGGCCATGTGATCTTTAGTTTTGGAATAATGAATATGTGATAGACTTCTTCTCTTTTTGAGAGTGTAACACCCTTAGTGTAGGGCTTGAAAAATCCATTAGTGTAGGGCTTGGAAAAGCCATTATTGAACTTTGCTTAGAAATGGTGGTTGTAAGGTGGAGTTGATTCCCTTAGCGGTTACCTTAAGAAGATTGATGTTTATTATTGCGAGTTTAAGGGTCTTATGGTTTAATACACAGTTTGGTTCTTCTTTCTTCGTAACTTCTTACGTCATCTTGCCTATCTTTTACTTTTCTTACAATATTTATGTTTGTTTCTTTTTCTTGTTCATGGTTTTGTGTGTTGCTGCTGAGGGTGAATTTTCATCTTATTCTTGATTGTGTTTGTGTTTCTTAGATGTTCCGTTATTATTTGATATCAGAGCAAGGATTGATTTTGTTCCTATGAGATCAATCTTGGGCTTGATATCTTGAAAAATCACAAAAAAGTGTTCGAAGAACTAAAAAATGCAAAAAAAATTAATCTGTCCTATTTTTGTGTTTGGGCTGAGATTTGAGGCTTAGTTTTCTTATGTTTTTTATGTGTTTTTTTGCTTCTAGTGTTTGTCCCTTCATCACTAATACTAATAGAGTCTACGTCTAAATTTTAAGCTAAATCCGAGTGGTTCTTGCATGTTGGAAGGTTGTTGTTATTGAAGTTGAGATCTTGAACTTGAGCCATGTGTTGTTGTTATTGTGGTTGACAATTGTTCTTTAAATTGTGGTATTGTTGTTTGGGAGATCATGCGTGGTTGAAAAATTCAAAATTCATTCAATTTGGAGATTATTTGCTTAAGATGCACTTTGAGTGTTCTTGATGGTGTTCACCATCTTCATAAATTGTTGAACCAAAAACACCCCAAATGTGTTGTTTGATCTTGAATAAAGTGGAAATAAGCTGTGGCCTTTTGTTTGTCTTGAAAAAACATTCAATACAACCCCAAAGAAGAAAGTAGACAAAAGGCTTTCAAAAAGTCTCATTTCCAAAAAGGAGAAAGGGGCATATTCCAAGGCTTACAAAAGAGGAAAGGGAGACAAAGACTTTAAAAAGTTGTCTTGCCAAAAAGGTGCAAGGAATGTCAAAGACTTAGAGTTTGAAAAAGGCTCCAATTCTTGTTTTTTTTTCCTCCAAAGCCAATTTCTACTCTTCTAATTGAAAAATTGACCAACTTAAATTGCCAACAAGTGAAAAAAAATCTGCCATGTCACCCAAACTGCCACATCACCAAACTGCCATGTCATCAAAGTGCCACATCATCAGCATTCCAAATACCTTGAAGCTACAATTTAGATTCTACGTTTCTTTTCTTTGTTTTGTTAGGTTCATTTCTTAATACTAATACTAATTAGCAAATAGTAATCACCTACTAGATTGTGAACTAGTTTTGAATCCATTTTCATCGTGTCTTTCTTATTTGTGTGCTTTTCTCATTTTTAATTGTTTGTAATATTTTTTTTTAAGTTCGTAAGTTGATTTTTTTGTTTGTGTCTTGAGTTGATCAAACAAGAATCTATTCTGGCTACTAAGTAGGATTTCCATCTTATTGACTACCAGAGTATACACAACTTTCAATATTTACCGCTCCAATTGTGAGAATCATAAAGGTAAGTGCATACGAGTATTGGTGAGGAGATTTTACCACTAATCTTGTTTGTTCATTTCGTAGGTACGAGGTGTTATAAGGAAAACATATCTTCGATAGCCGTGGATTATTATGACTACAACATAAGAGACTATGATTGTAGTGAGGGATTTTATGGCTACAAAGTTGTTGGAGATTACGGGGGCTATGAAAATAGCCATGGTCAAGGCATGGGCAAATTTCAGGATAACGGGTTTGAGGGGGAAAATATGGTGAATATAGTGAGTAGTGCTTATGGATAATATGGAGATGATGGTGCGCATTGTGATGGGTTTTATGATGAAAATAGGATGTATGGGGAGTCTTGCACTACCCAAGCCAAACCTAGAATTGGAGTTAGGTATAACCCATTCATTTGCAAAGCTTATGAGAGTTATGGTGAGAGTGCACATGTGGAGTATGAAAATTCATACTCTTCACCTTGTAGTACTTCTTATTAAGGTAGAAGTTGTGCGAATGGCTATACTAGCTATAGTGGAGGTTGTCTCATGAGAAGAAGAAGGCATGCATCTCCAAAGACGAAGGGTGATCATGTGCCTTACAATGTTGATCCAAGAAAAAATGTTCACTCCGAAAAGGTGATCATTTGTGGGGTACCGGGATTCCTCATTTTTCTAGATAATATGTGCTATAGAAACTACATCCTTCCATCCATGGTTGATTATTTGGGGCTGTTTCAAGAGTCTTTACTTGTTCCATATTCCTTGAATGGGTTTAATCTTGGGTGCCAATTTTTTTGCGCAACATAAAGTTCCAAATATGCAAAATTTGCCTAATGTTGTAAGAGACCGATGGGGAATCATCTCATTACGTCTATTCTGCCTAAACCTCAAAGAAAAATATTCACCTACTCAAATTTGAATGACTATGAGAGACAAAATATTGAGAGGAGTAAGGGTGTGCAAGGTGGCAATCTGAGAGTGGAAAAAGGAGAGGTTGTGATAAGTGTAGTGAGGGGATTGCTACCAAATGAGCTAACTATGTTTGTCCTTCTATTTCTAAGGGCATTTGTGTAGGTACCAACATAGCAAGCGAAGGAGCACAAGACCAAAGAGAAGTTGCTGCCAAAGCATGTGGGGAACTTTCACTCCACGGCAAAGAAGAATCTACTCAAGAACTTTAAGGTAAAATAGCTAACTCTTACACTTTTGTGCATGTAAATGATAATTGTGTGGCTAGTAGTAGCCCATTGAGTGTGAGTTATAGCTTGTCTATAAGTGAGTCTATTGTTTATTTTCCACTTGATGATGATGTACATGTTGTGAGTTTAGATGCACTAGTTGATCCTATTGATGACCGAATCAACTTTTCTTGTAAGATTGATTTATGTCCACCTAGTGTTGAAACCATCGTGTTGAATGAAAGAAATTCATCTTTTAAAATTTGTGTTGATCAACTTATGTGTGAAAATTTTCCACCACTTGAGGATGTGTGTGATTGGATTAATGAATCTCAAGTATGTGATGATGTTAAAAATGTTGATCAAAGGAATAGGAGTGAACCCATGAGCTTGCCCTTTAATTCTAATGTTTGCTGGCTCATAGAGAGAATAATGTATTTTAAACATCTTTAAAACTTGATATGAACTTTTAGAAAGTGAACTTACCTGTTCCAAATCTTCCCGCAGGATAGATCATGCTCTATTTTGCAAGGTATGGATTCGAGGTCGAATCCTTTTTCAGAAGGGAGGATGATACGAGCCAAATGACCATCTATGCTTTTGAAGACATCACTGGAGGCCAACACATAAAGACTTAAGACTTGGTCACCTCGAGGACACAAGAACATACATGGAGGACCCATTTTGAGCATAACTTAATGCAAACCCGTGTGTGGAAGATTGCGTGGGGTCTTACCTTTGATGCCAACTCAAGACCACAAGTGTTGAAGCTTGACCCCACGATTTTGGAGCATTGAAGAAGGACCCTTTATTAAGGTTATTTTAGGGATTACACTTGTTAAAAAGATACTCCATGGCCACCCCTTTCATTAAGGGTATTGTGGTTATTTTTGTTATGTAATAAGCTAGCCTATAAATAGTCTTCTATTAGGTTATTTGCTCTTTGGTTTTGGAATGATGAATATGTGAAAGACTTGTTCTCTCTTTGAGAGTGTAACACCCTTAGTGTAGGGCTTGGAAAAGCCATCAGTTTAGGGCTTTGAAAAGCCATTATTGATCTTTGCTTAGAAACGGTGGTTGTAAGGTGGATTTAATTCCCTTAGCGGTCACCATAAGAATATTGGTGTTTTTTATTGAGAGTTTAAGGGTCTTATCATTTAATACACGCTTTGGTTCTTCTTTCTTTGTAACTTCTTATGTCATCTTATCTATCCCTTTATCTTATTGCATTTGTGTGTTTGTGTCTTATCTTCTTATTCTCAGATTCTTTGTGTTGCTGCCTGTGCTTATTTTGTATCTTGTTCTTGGTTTTCTCTTGTTGTTCTTGGCTGGTTTATGTTTAGTATTGTGTCCTTTGTCAGTGGGTAAGTCTATCATAGCTAGAAGAGTATAAAGAAATTTCCCAGTTATGGTATCTCAGAAAGTTACGTCAATTGATCTTGTGGAGTTAGAGATTACTGATTTTGATGTCAATCTCAACATGGATTAGCTCCACTCATGCTATGCTTTAGTTGACTGTAGAAACAGAGTCATCTAGTTTTATTTTTTGAAAGAACTAGTTATTGAATTGATGGGTAGTATTTTAGTGCTTAGGGGTCAGATTATTTCATATCTTAAGGCAAGAAAAATGATATCTAAGTGGTGTGTTTACCATCTTGTTCATGTCAAAGAATCTAATTCTGAAACTCCCAGTCAGTAGTAAGGGAATTTCCAGATGTTTTCCTAAAGATCTTTCCAAAGTTCCTCCCAAAAGGGAAATTGACTTCGAAATAGATCTTCTTCTAGTTACCTAACCTATCTCTATTCTGCCCTACAAAATGGCTCTAGCTGAGCTTAGGGAGTTGAAAGAACAGTTGAAAGATCTATTAGATAAGGGATTCATTAGGCCCAATATTTCCCTATGCGGCACTATAGTTTTATTCATGCGTAAGAAAGATGATTCTCTTAGAATGTGCTTCGATTACTGTCAGTTGAACAAGGTCACAATCAAGAATAAGTATCCACTCCCCAGGATTGATAAGTTGTTCGACCAACTTTAGGGTACCAGTTATTTCTATAAGATACACCTCAGACCTGGCTTTCATCTGCTCAGAGTTAGATAATGTGACATTTCGAAGACAGTCTTCAGAACTCGGTATAGTCACTTTGAATTCCTAGTTATGTATTTTGGACTAACTAATGCCCCAAAAACTTTCAAGGACTTGATAAATAGAGTGTTCAAGTAGTACTTAGACATGTTTGTCATAGTCTTCATTGATGATATACTTGTTTATTCTCGTAGTGAAAAGGATCATGCATGCCATCTCAGAATTGTATTGCAAACTCTTAGAGCCCATCAGTTGTTTCCCAAATTCAGTAAGTGCGAGTTTTGGCTAAGATCGGTAGATTTTCTTGACCATATTATTTCCAGTGGCAGCATTAGAGTTGATCCTCAAAAGACCAAAGCAGTGAAAAACTTGCCAAGACCAATCTCTCTATTAGATATTAGGAGTTTCTTGGGTTTGACTAGCTATTACCAATGATTTTTTGAAGGGCTTTCGTCTATTACATCCGCATGACTCGATTGGCTTTGAAGAAATTCAAATTTCAGTGGTCAGATTCTTGCAAGAAGAGTTTTCAGGAGTTGAAGACTCGACTCACCTCATCCTAGTCTTGACTTTGCCAGATAGTTCAGATGGGTTTGTTGTTTACAGTGATGCTTCCAGAGTTTGTCTTGGTTGTGTATTGATGAAGAGGGGTAAGGTCATAACCTATGTCTCTAGACAACTTAAGCCTCATGAAAAGAATTACCCTACCCATGATCTTAAGTTAGCAGCTGTTGTATTTGCCTTACAAATATGGAGGCACTATCTTTATGGGGTTCACGTGGATGTGTTCACAGATCACAAAAGTTTACAGTATATGTTTTTGTAGAAGGATTTAAATCTTCGTCAGAGAAGGTGGATTGATTTTTTAAACAAATTATGATATAAGTGTGTTGTATCATCCGAGCAAGGCCAATATAGAGACAGATGCCCTTAGTAGATTGTCTATAGGTAGTGTTGCTCATATTGATAATGATTAGAAAAAGTTAGTCCAGGAGATTCATCAGCTTGCTAGATTAGGTATTCGATTGGTTAATTCAGTTGAGAGTAGCACATGGGTTCAGAATCTTCTTTGGTTGCCAAAGTGAAAGAAAAGCAAGATAATGATTCTAGTTTGGTTAAGTTGAATGAATTAATTAGAGATCAGAAAGTAGAGGTTTTCTCCCAAGGGAGAGATGGTGTGTTGCGATGTCAGGGTAGGATGTGTGTGTCGTATGTTGATAATTTGAGACGTCAGATTTTAACAGAATCGCATGGTGTGCGTTACTCTATTCGCCCAGTGGCCACTAAGATTTATCGTGATTTACGTGAAATCTATTGGTGGAGTGGTATGAAGAGGGATATTGCAGAGTTTGTAGCTAAGTGTTCTAACTGTCAGCAAGTCAAGGTTAAACACCAGAGGCCTAGTGGCATATTGCAGGAGTTCAGCATTCCTACTTGGAAGTGGGAATAGGTGAACATGGATTTTGTCACAGGGTTGTCTCGTACACGTCGTCAACATGATTTGATATGGGTTATTATAGATAGTATGACCAAATCATCTCATTTCTTGGTAGTTTATACTTTTTATTTGGCCGAGGACTACACCAAGATGTATATTAGAGAGTTGGTTAGGTTGCATGGAGTCCCGTTGTCTATCATGTCAGATAGAGGTACTCAATTACCTCACTTTTGAAGGGTTTTTTAGAAGGGTCTTGGTACCCAAGTTTATATCATTACAACTTTTTATTCTCAAATAGATGGTCTGGCGGAGAGGACTATTCAGACCATAGAGGACATGTTGAGGGCATGCGTTATTGACTTTAAAGGTAGTTGGGAGAATTACTTACCCTTTATTTATTTTTCCTACAATAACAATTATCACTCTAGTATTCAAATGGATCCATTTAAGGCCCTCTATGGGAGAAGATATAGATATCCTATTAGTTGGTTCGAAGCAAGTGACACTGCATTAATAGGGACAGATTCAGTGTTTGATGCGATGGAGAAAGTTCAATTAATCAGGGAGAGGCTTAAGACATCCCAAAATCATCAAAAATCTTACACCGATATTAGGAGGAAAGATGTTGAGTTTGAAGTTAGGGATTTGGTTTATTTAAAAATTTTGCCTATGAAGGGAGTGAAGAGATTCAACAAGAAGGGGAAGCTTAGTCCCCGATATATTAGCCCTTACAGAATCTTGAGCCATTTGGGAAGGTAGCTTATGAGTTAGAATTGCCTACAGATTTTTCATCAGTGCATCCAGTGTTTCATGTTTCCCTATTAAAGAAGTGTATTGTTGGTTCAGTTGTAGTTATTCCATTAGAGGATATGGAGGTTAATATAGTCTTTCCTTTAAAGAAGTCCCAGTTGAGATCCTCGATTTCAGATTCGTAGACTAAGGAACAAAGAAGTTCCCTTGGTCAAAGTTCTTCGGCAGAATTAGTCTGTTGAGGGAGCCACTTGGGAAGCAGAAGCAGATATGCATACCAATAACCCTCATCTTTTCTTTGTAAACTCAAACTCAGCTTAAGGTAACAATTTTCCTTGGATTATTTCTTTTCCATTCTCAGTTCCAACTATATAATCATTCTCATGTCATTGCACGTATTTACGAAATCAGTTCACTTCATGTATCATGTTTCAGACTTAGTCATGTAATGATGTTTTCAGTTATGTATGTTCAGTACGTGATCTCAGTTGCTTTAGTTTAGAACTCTCAGCCTAATTAATCTCATTCGAGGGAAAATATTCCCAAGGGGGAATTATTGTAACACCTCGTATTATTCTTAGCTCAGTTCAGCTCCTAGTTGCATGCATAAGAGGGTTAAAACCTGTAAATTTCACTAAGTTTTAGGGACTTAGTCATTTTAAGGCCTCTTAACTTTGAGGATTTTAAAATTGGTCTTTTTGACCCCAAGACATTGGTTTTTGAGTTAATTCATGTTCAGGGGTGTAAGGTACATGTATCGAAGAAGTTTTGGATTTTTAGGAAAAGGATTGGGTCATGTTTGGATCACGATTCCAGCAGCTCATCGCGATAGGTCCGCGTCATGGTGGTGATAGCGATGGAACCCTCATCGTATTGCGGTGACCATGTAAACCGCATTTTAGTTATGAATTTAATTGCCTGAGGGGTAATTGTGTCATTCCCCCTCAATTTAATTCATCAATTCACAAAATATAACGTTAGTTAGGGCATTATTTGGCCATCTTCTTCAATTCTCCTCTCAAAGAAACCCTGTTCACCTCCCAAGAACATCAATTTCTGTAACTTTCTCTCCAAGGAAACCAAGAATTTAAGTTCCCAAATTCAAGAACCTTCAAGAAGGCACCAAGATTTGTGTTTCTCTTTCAAGCTTAAGGGTTTAAGGTATGTGTGATGTTCATCCATGGGAGGTTTTTACCCATGGAGTCCAAGAATCCCCTTTTATACTTAAATTATGAGTTTTACATGATTTAGTTGAATTATATCCATGACTATCTTGATAAATTGTTCCAAGTTATGATTATAAGTGTTTCAAGTAGAATGAACAATTAAATGTTTTGAATATTGAAATCTTCACATTGAAATCCTTAGTTCATGGTTTTAGAATTGTAAATTATCGCATGCTTTATCCATTCCCATGCTTAAATTCATGACTCTCATATGTTTGATGAAATGTCTAAATGTTGGATTTTGAGCAATAATCGTCTACTTTGGATTTTACTGTTTTATATGTCATCATTGTTATTTACATTCAGTGCTAATGGGTCATAGACACCCGATACCTAGTTGTTTACATAATTTTAGTATCTTCAGAATGATTTCAGATAAACCATGAGCATTGTCATTCAGTCAGTTATTATGATCAATTGTTTGTTCATTTAAACTTAGTTTAGTTTAGAAATTAGTGTCTTTCAGTTGGAAGTAGGATTCAGCACCGAGCGAACCCAGGGATGCTGGCATTCCTGCCAGTTTATGGTTTAACCCTTAGTAGCAATCCCTGAGTTACAAAACTACATAGCTAGTGTAGGTTTGAGATGTCTTCCTGCCAGTTTAGGGTTGACATATATCAAATGAGTTTCTTGCCAGTATAGGGTGACTCCTTAATCCTTCGGGATATCAGTTTAGTGGATCCACACATCCAGCGTTAGTACCCAAGGCACGGTACTGACACCCTTCCTACTGGGGTTACAGGTTGGACCCCGAATAGCTCAGATTGGGGCATGCCGGTTAGATGATACCTCCCATAGTCTTAGCGTAGTATTTAGTCCCTAATTCAGTTCAAGATTGCTCGACCAAAACATACAGATTACCAGTCATTCAATTATCAGATTTCGGTATTTTAGTATACAAATTATTTCAAAAATGTATATGTGCTTGGTCTTGCATTCTCAGATATTTCAGTTTTTATGCATTCATGTTCTATTATCTCATGCTATTCAGTTATTCCATATTTCATTCATACAGTAACCTATGTATATCAGTCTAACCTCATTTCATATACCAGTACATTTAAAGTACTAATCGCATACTCTTCTTTGTGCTTTGATGTCTTATTTCATAGGTTCGAACGCTCAGTTTCCCGACTGTACTTAGACATTCCAGCACTTTAGCAGCAATAGCAGTAGTGGTGAGTCCTCATCTATTAAGTACCTGTTATATTTATTTAGTTATTTTCGCATTTCTATTCAGTTAGTCAGTTGGAGTTAGTTGGGGCCTATCCCATCAACTCCTTAGTTAATTTCAAGGCTTTTAGATTTTCAGACAATCAGCTAGACAACTAGTCAGTTTGTCAGTCTTCTCAGTTTTGTTTTAGTATTTTATCAGTCTTGGGGTTCAAAGAAGCCAAATTCAGTTGCTTTATCTACTGCAGAGGCTGAATATGGTGTAGCAACTTCTTGTTGAGCACAACTGCTATGGATCAAACAATATTTAAATGACTTTCATATTATTTCAGATACTATCCCTCTAATGTGTGACAATAGAGGTGCTCTAAACATGGCCAAGAATCCAGTGCATCATAAGAGGAGTAAGCACATTGATTCGAGGCATCACTTCCTAAGAGACAATTTTAAGAAAGGAGCAATCTGCATAAAGTTCTGTAAGACTGAGGATCATATAGAAAATATCTTACGAAGGCTCTACACAAGGAATAATTTGTTAAGAATAGGCTGAGATTAGGCCTGGCCAAAATGACCTAATCTACCATGTGAATCAGTAGTTCTCCACAAAATTGGCTATGACCAGGAGACAGGTATCCTTAGTAAAATATGTTGCTGTTAGTCTAACTCAACATCATACCATATAGGTTATACACACATGGGAACAACTTTGGAAGAAATTAGATAAAATGTGCACAAATGTGAGAAGACACTTAAGGAAGGAGAGGGATATGGTCCCATCTCTCAGGTTAGTATCATGAATATGTATGTTTTGTTTCTTGTTTTATTAAAAAGGGCCACAACTTCTCTCCTTATGTTAGTAAACTTTTCTAAGGCTAAATTAAATCCAATTTTATCTTTGCATTAACCTCATAAACCCTGCTCAACTCAATCATCCAAAGACGAAGCCTTCATAGCAAATTCTGAACATCATATTAAAAGGCACCAGATTTCAGAGGGACCCGATCCCAAGAAGAAAATTCCCATGCTAAACTTTATAAATATTAAAAAAAGGAGGGAAGGGAACATAAAAAATTATATACAACAAGAAAAATGATGAATTTGAAATAATGATTAAAATGTTAACCAATGAGTTACATTTGTTACATGATCCTATCATGGCCTCATATTATCAAACCTTCTCCCACACCCTCTACCTTTTTCTCTAATTTCAACGACATTTTAAAAGAAACTTGAACTAAAACTCTTGCACTAAAAAGTGATACACAATTTGTTGGACATGGATGTGTTCTTGATTTTGTGCTCTTTATCTAGTTCTAACTCAAAGTTATTCTTTATGTTAGTGTTTCCCCAATGGCCATGAGTTAACTAATTTATGCTTAATTTACTCCTAGTTTACTGTTAATCCCTTTTGATGATGTTAAAAGGGGGAATACTGACTTCATATTTAAGTACTTGGTAGCATGGTATGGTAGCATAGTGATAAGGAGAAATCTGTACAATGACAAAGGGAAGTGTGTAAATGACTAATGCAAAGGTACCTAATGAAATGAATAGGGCATGATGAATGGGGAAGAAATGAAAATGCACAAATTAAAGGTGCATAATGACAGGGGGAGTTTTTCTTCAAGATTCCAACAAGGGACCAAGTCCCTGTGTTGCATGATAGAGAAAACATGATGATAGAGGAAATATTCATCCTCAGGTGGTAATTACTCCAATTAAATATGACGAATGTGCACTGATGCTCAAATTGTATGGTTTAGTTTGTCATTATCAAAAAGGAGGAAAAATTGCTATATGTAGTTTTGATGATGAGCATCTTAACCGTAAGGGACCAGGTCTCTAGATGTGCAAAGTACTATACAGCAGGCACACAATATCTACATAATTTTGTCCTCTTATGTTACAAACTTCCAGGTGCTATTTTGTACCGACTTGGACAACTGGTCCCATGATATTCACATCCTTAATTATCACACAACTATAAAAAGAAAGAGACAACTCTTTAACAATTAATTTTTTATAATTCTAAAGAGTGAAGTGAGGTAGCAAAAACCTAATTCAAACACTGCTCAAGTTCTCAGCTAATTATGTGAGCTTAAATTAAAGTTCTTCTGGAGTGTTGATTTGCAAAAGAACTACTCATGTTATAAAAGCAGTGTTTTATTTTGAGAGAGTTGCTTAGGTAGAGTTATCTAAGCTTGTTGCTGATTAGATGTAATCAATTTAGAGATTTCTTGGTAGAGTTACCAAGATAAGCTTATAGTAGAGTTACTAATAACGAAAGGAGCCGGGAGGTAGGCTAAAATCTTACTGTAATCAGGAGGTTGATTATATTGCCTTGAATTTCACATCTCATAATTATACTACAGTTTTATTACTTGTAATTGATCCTCAGGGACCTAGTCCCTCATTGTGTGGTACAACCCCAAGGGTTCAACAGTCCCTTTGATTTTAGAAGACTTTTTAAAAGGGTCTGGTACCCAAGTTCATCTTAGTACAACTTTTCACCCACAGATAGATGGTCAGGAAGGAAGGACCATTCAGACCTTAGAGGAAATGTTGAGGGCCTGTTTGATTGATTTTAGGGGTAGTTGGGATGATTATCTGCCTTTGATTGAGTTTGCTCATAATAACAATTACCATTCCAATATTCAGATGACCCTATTTGAAACACTGTGTGGTAGGAGGTGTAGATATCCTAGTAGTTGGTTTGAGGTTGGAGATGCTTCTTTGATAGATCCAAATTCAGTTCATAAGGCAATGGAAAAAGCTAGCTGATTAGAGAATACCTAAAAACTGCCCAAAGTCATTAGAAATCCTATGCAGATGTGAGGAAAAGGAAGCTCGATTTTGATATTAGTAATTGTATCTATTTAAAGGTTTCACCCATAAAGAGTTGAAGAGATTTGGTAAGAACGAAAAGCACAATTCCCACTATGTCTGTCCTTATAAGATCTTGAGTTGATATGGTAATGTAGCCTATGATTTGAAGTTGCCAGCAGAGTTAACATCAATGCATCCAGTCTTAAATGTTTCCTTAATAAATAAATGCATGGGTTAAATAGCATCAGGCGTTCCTTTAGAGAGTGTGGGCGTGAAATATAGTCTCTAATATGAAGAGATCCCTGTTGAGCTCCTTGATCGTCAGATTCATAAGATGAGATATAAAGAAATCGCTTTAGTAAATGTTCTGTGGAGAAATTAGAGAATCGATGGTTCTACTTGGGAAGAATACATAGATATGATGGCCAAGTACCCCCACCTTTTCCCTTCAAAATCAGTCCCAACTTGAGGTAACAGTTTCCTTAATTAATTAATTATTTCTATTCTATCTCAGGCCAGCCATCTATTGTCATGTCATAACATACATCCACGAGTTTGGTTCAATCCATGTAAATTTTATAGATTTAGTTATCAACTCATTGTACTACTCATAGGAGTTCAGTGTAAACTTTCGGCTTTCCCCTTCAGTTTAGCTAGTTTCATTCGAGGATGAATGATCCCAAGGGGTAGATATTGTAATACACTCTAGTTTTTGAGATATAAAACCATTAAGAGATAGATAATTGAATTATCTTTCCAATGCCATCAGTTTAACTTAAATCCAATATTAGGATAAAAAGTTATGGCTAGTTTACTGAGGCACTATCAAAGATGCCAGTGACAACAACTCTGGCGATGGCTCCTTGTCAGACTAAACTAGTCATTAGGAGTACTTTATGTCATGGTAGTGAAGAAACAAAATATTAGTCAAGTGACAACGAATCTTGGCAATGACTCATGGTGGGACTATACACGTCGTTAGGTGTAATCGTCATTACAAATGTAAGAAACCAAGGAATTCAGTCCAATGACTACGACACCAACATACGACTCATTATCAGTCTAAATGAGTTTTTAGGTGGATTAGTTGTAACAAAAGTGAGGATCCAAGATTTCAATCCTTTGGTCATGACTCCAGTTCACGACTCGTGGTCAGACCTTAAAAGTTGAAGCCTCAATCGGTGCTACCATTTCTAGGAATTGTCTGTAGGTTTTAAAAGGGGCATTTTGATCTTTTCCCACTCTTTTAACCCCAAACCCATGTTCTTTTAGGTATTCCAAGGAAAAATATTGGGAGTTAATAGTACCCTAAGCCCTCATTATTTATAATAACATTCAACACTCAATTTTAAATAGATAAATGAAACGACTCTTTCTCTAAAGTGCAATTAGGGTTCTTTAACTTCCAACTCTAATTCCCAAGAATTATTCAAAAATTTCATCTCCAAGTATGTGGGATTTCATCAATGGGTTCCTCCTACCCATTGAGTCCTAAAGATTTCTCCTACACTCAAGTTAAATTCACCTTTTAAGTTTAGGGTTCTATGAAACGTATAAGTTCCATAATTATTCAATTTATTTCTTGAATTAAACCTTGAATATGTGTTTCCCATAATTTTAAGCGTCTTCCCATACTCAAAAACATGATATTCCATTATATTGATAAAATTGTTAATTCTTGGGTAGAGTGAAAATTCCTAATTTTTACAAATGTGCATTTAACCCGCATCATTCTGGCAGTTTTTACAAACGTGCGTTTAACCTGCATCATTCTTAAGCAACGAAGGAACAACTATCGACACCCAATTTTGACCTCTCGATATCCTTTATAGGCTTCTATTTTATTAGAATTATTTTATTCCAAATATTAATAATTTTTACAGATTATTCCTGTATTAAATAAATAATGACATGTCACATTTATGATTTAAAGTATGTACAAATTTTTTTATTACTTTTTATTATCATTTTTAATAATTTATTAATTCAAGCATAATATCTTACATAATTTTATTTATTAAATTATTTTTCGTAAATATGCACCCTCATAATTTATAAATACATTATCTATTATTATTTATTATTTTATTATTGTTACATTTATTAACCGACAACCTAAGTCGATTTTAATTTTTTCCAATTCAATTATTTGCTAGCTTGATTTTGCAAATTTATAACAATTTTATGCTAATTTAACCAATTTATTATAATTCTAGCCAATTGTTTCCAATTGGACTCAATTTAAAATTCTCATCCAATCCTTGATCAAATTTTTAATATTTGAATCTCAGCCGTTGATCAAAATCGATCAGACAACTGGGACCAAATCTCCCTCTCTTTTCATTTTAAACAACCAAACCCTAAAGTCCTATTTCAACAAAACAACCACAACTTTTTCCCTCTCTACTCTCATCTTTCTCTTTTTATCTCTACCAACAGCCATGGCTGCCGCCACCCGCCACCGATGGACCGCCATCCACTTTTCCTCTCCTACAACCAGTGGCTCGCCTAGCCTTCAAGCGCCGTCTTCCATCGGTAAAATGCCTCATCAACCAAGCCACTGCTACATCACCGCTCCAAACTTTGGCCAATTGATGTCGGAAAAGATTAAAGTTCTTGATGGATTTTTGGAATCCGCCTCAGGTTTGTTGTTTTTTAAAATTTCCTTTTTTACTCTTTTTTTTTTTCATTTTCTTCTGACTGATTTCATTAGTTTTAAAATTGATGAAGTTTGAGTATGAATTTAGAGTTGAATCTTTTAATCTCATGTATGTTTATATGTTTAGAATGACATATGTTAAAATGCTTGATTTTTACAAACGTGTGTTTAACCCAGATTAGAGAGTCTGGATACTGATTTATGCAATTTTTGAGATATGTTTCTTTTGTGTGTTTGTTGGTTATGTCTGTCTTTGGTAACTATGAAATTTCTGATGTAGTCATGCTTGTAATTTAATAATATGACTATCTTATGCTGGTGAATGTTAAGTCTATGAAGAATTATTCCATGTTTCATATTTATCGAATCTAGACAACTTTTGAACTTGCATGACATTGACAATCGTGATAATTGATTTATTTTTCTTAATTCTTATGTACAAATCAATAATAAAGAAGGAAAAAAAATGCGTAAACAGACCCAAAAATGTATAATCTGTCAGAAATATGAGTGAACATATATTTTTAATTAAAAGAGGGACAAATGAGATAAGAATCTTAAACCTTCTTTATTATTGATTTGTACATAAGGGCTCCATTGATTTGATCTTTTGGGTATATTATGGGAGGAGATTCTCATGAATTGTTTGTTTTTTTCCTTTTATTGTTTTGATTGAACTTTACATGGACACACACGTTTATAGTGTTGATTGATATTTTTCTTTTCTCTTCTTTTATTTTTGGGCCAATTTTACATTGATAATGTTTCCTTAGTCTGTGCTCATGCTAAAAGGAAATTTCTAGTATTTGATATTTCATTTTACTTTTTATTAGCTTTGACTGAATTTTGTATTATATAAGTATGCTTTTTATATTTATGGAAAAACTCCATTGATTGATTTCATCAAATATTCTTCCTTCCTTTTACTTCACATAATTCTTTTACTACATAAACACCCCCCTCCCCATCATTTGGACAAAACTTACAATCTCTACAACACTCCTTCATACAAAAGCTTTAAGCAAAAAGAAATAATTTTACTTTATTACTTTTCTGAGTTGCACTTATTTTCGAAGCATTGGTCTTGTTCTTTCTGTGGCAATTCGTGCTTTGATCTTGTGTTGCTTGGTATTCTTATTATTGTTTGTTATCTTCAACTGGTAAGTGCCTATCGATGCAATTTCCTTTACAATTTATGTGATAATGCTAGAAAACATGCCTATACGTACTATTTGGTGTTTGTTATACTCTTGTTGCATTGTTTTTGTATCCTGTGTCCATCTTTAGTGTGTTCTTCGGCTCCGCTGTCTTGTTTATGCAGGGAAGATACCTTTATAAATAATTTTGAGCTTTGAAGAGTCGCCTGAGAATTGGGGAGAGACTGCTCATTCCTTTTCATTTACTTATTTATTATTCATTGTGTTTTAATAATATCTGTATAAATACTACCAATATAATAATAAATTTGTGACTGCTTAAGGGGTGAGGTTTATGTGTTCTATGTGCTACATGAACCACTTAGGTAAATATAATCTAGGATTTATTGATTGATTTTCTTGTTATGTAGAAAGCATGCTTTAGGAGTCATTAATTAACTTTTGACCGAAAAGACGACCGCGACGTATTTTGTTTTCGGACGTTGTAACTATTTCTTTTGTATTCTATGTGTGACAATTTTTGGTGATATAAAATCAGTTTCGATATTAAAAAAACATAATTTGGCAGTCTGCTTCTCCCCTTCTCACAAATTTCTAGCATATTTGTTAATTTTCAATTTTCAATAATTTTAACATAATTTTTAGTAAAATAAAAATCATTGTCTTTTAGCATTTCAAAATAATTTTCAACAAATAAAAAACCAGTGTTAGCCTTTTAAAACAAAATTTTGAGCAATGCAAAAACAGTAAGTAATTATTTTTCAGTTGTTTGATAATTTCCAACACTAAATAAGATCACTTTCAACAATATAATAAAGTTTTAACCTGCTCTATTGGATCTCAACACTTAAAACCAATTTTGGCATGCAGTAAGCTGGCTTTCCAACATTTTCAGTACATGTCTGTTAGGTTACAATAGTTTCTAACAAATATCCACATGTCAACAATTTTTAACAAATATCCACATGCCAATTTTTGATTTTCCTTTATTATCGTCTGTTGACATACTTTCACTTAAACATCATGCCTATAGGCTAATGATACCAAAAAGTAATTGCTTGTCCTATTATGTTAATCACTTTAAACAACTCTTAATTAACCAAAAGGCTTCTTTGGGAATATTATGTGTTACTTGACATCCTATTTGTTTTACATGCTTTGAGTCTAACTAGAAAATCTAGCTTTGTTTGCCTAGGCTACAAATCCAAAATAGTAAAGTCTAATGCCTCTTGGACGATAGGTTGGGATGATAGGTATTTTAGAGGAGTTAGTTTTATTCTTTATTTAGAACACTTTTAAGTTTGAAAACTAGTCTAGGTGGGGGGTGGGCAGTATTAGAAAGTGATGATACCAATATATATTTGTTACACCCTCCATTTTTAGGCTAAACATTGAACCGTCGTTCTTACATATGTAAAATATAATCCCACCATTTACTTTTGAATTCATGTGTCATAGTCTTTATATTAGTGTGTTAAGTGTTTGTGAGGTGAAAAATGTTCATAGGAATCACTTAGAACAAAGTTGAGCTAAGACCCTTTGATTTTTCCAAAGTTTGGTATTAGATTCTATAAGGGTCTACTTTGAACGTATATAACTTTTGATATATGTAGAATTTTTCATCTCAATACCTACCAAATGATAGATAATTGAGTTAGCTTTCCAATGATACTAATTTGGCCTTAATTTAACACCCGAGTAAAAAGTTATAGCTTTTTTTGTTAGAGGTAGTAAGGGGTCGCGATAGCCCCACGTTGCGATGGCTATTCAACCCAACTAGGGGCCGCGCTGCAAGGTCTATTCCCCCATAGTTTTAGCTTCTTAAGAGGTCAAGGGGTACTTTGGTCCTTTTCTCTCAACCCCAAACATCCAAAGCATGAATTATAACATCCAAAAGGGCATTATTAGCCTATCTTCTTCAAATCAACTAATGTAAAAGCCCTCCTCTTTTTCTAAGAACAATAATTCAAGCCTTTTCTCTCAAGAACATAAGGATTCAATCTTCAATTTTAGTATTTCTTTAAGAATCTATTCAATTAAGGTATGTGAGTTTATGAACAAGGATATTCTTTCATCTTTGTGCCCAAAACATGTTTTTAATTTAAATTTACATGATTTGTAATTTAGAGTTCATACCCCAAATATCATTATTTTGTGTTTATGAAGTTAAAAAGTGATTTATGTGTTGAATTGTATAGTTATTTTCACATGTTTATGCGTGTGACTTGATTTCATATATTGAGAATTGAATTTCATTATCTTAACTAGAATTGTTAAAGTATTTCATGATTATTGTTATTGAGCATGAAGTTTGTTGTGATTTGACATGAGTTTCAAGAATGGGTTTGAAGCCCCAAGTTTAAATCTTGATATTTTAAGAAAGATGATGTTTAAGCATTCTTTGATAAACATGTATTTAGATTTTAAGAAGGATTTGATCTTGATCCTAAATTGAGATAAGGAATCCACATTGTTCATATAGTTTATGATTTAAAGAAAGAGAATCATAATTGATTTTTATTGTAAATTCTTGTGCTATTTTAAGGTAGATTTCCTAAAGTTTGAGCGATAAGTATAGGAGTAGTATTTAGCACTGAGTTGGGTATGATTCCAAAGGTCTCATGCCGTAAAACTATGCACTACCATAGGTTTAAGAATGCCCATAGTGGGCTAAATCAGTGATCACTTAAGATAAGGTTCTATTCTGATGGCAAGGATAGAATAGCTCTTCCCAACGTGGGTAAGACATTAGAATCCATGATAGCTCATATGGTTTATGTCGGTTAGAAGAAACCCCCAATAGAAATAGTAATAGTGCATTTTTTAGAACTAAGTGTTATGACTCACAAAGGGTATCTATGCTTTATATATTCATGCTTTATTTTTTTGCAGTACATATTTTATTCGAGCCAAGGTGAGTCATTTATACTTAGCATGCATCCTTTGAAAGTTTTGTATGGATATTGAGTTATTTATTTACTTATGCATTCACCCCCACATGCTCAGTATATTCTAAAAGTGTTGATCCACATATACGTCTATGTGCTACATTGTCTCATAATGTATGTGCCATTTGTAGGCCAAACATCATAATCAGACCGTGTGTAGCCTCCAGTCAGCTAGTAATGAGTCCTTTTGATTCGAGGGCTCGAGTCAATCATAGTATCGAGTAGCATTTTGTTTTCTTTATTCAGTCGTATTGATTAGGGATAGTTGGGGGTTTTGTCCCGACTACCTATAGTCAATACTAGTAGAGGCTTCATAGGTAGATAGTAGATTTGATTCTATTTTTTTTTGTATAAGCAGAGTTGTATTCATTTTTATAGTCTATTTTGAAAATTTTCAGCAAAGAAATATTTTAGGCTTACTTCTTTCAGACTTTTGTATTTATAAATTAGTTGCTTGCGAGTTATACCAGTATAAGGGTTATCTTGGGATTACTTGTAGTCCTTTGCACCGTGTGAGTCTAGGGGGTAGTCTCAAGGTGTGACAAACTTGGTATCAGAGAACAGAGTTCAAGAGTCTTAGGGTGTTTGTGAAGTCATGTCTAGTAGAGTCTTGCGAAATAGTAGAGTGATGTATGTACTTTTCCTCGAGAGGCTATTGGACATTTTAGAAATTGTTCCCTTCCTTCATACTCTAGATCATGAAGTAAAGTTATTCTCTTTGAAACTTCTATCGATTCATGTGCCGTAATTGTTAATCTATGACTTATTCTTGAGATGACATAACTAGTACGTTCCAATTCCTCCTAAGATAATGCTCTCAAATTTACTATTAGTAATTTCAGAATATATGCAAGGGGCTTGAGAGGAGCTCGCTAGTGTGTTATTAGTTCCTTAAGTTGAAAGCTTATGTCCTCATCCATACGAGTTATTTAGTTAAGATGGAATAAGATATGTATTTAGATTCCTCATCATTCCTTTAATACAGATAGATCTTATAAGAGGAGATAGTATAAACCTAGATTACTGAATGGAGTTTGTATTTAGGAGATATTGAAACCTAGTGTGTTCTGATTCATAAGTAGTAGAACCTTCTTATAGTTAGAAGTATGGGTATAGAAGTGTAGTGATAAGAAGGATGGTAATAATGGTTAATCGAATATGTATAGATGAACTTTTGTATATGATCGAGTTTGTAGTGAGGTGATAGGTCCTTGTGTGTTATTTTAGAGGTAATGAATGGTACAGGTTCCTTGGTTGAAGGTGGAGAAGGAGTTATTAGTTAATGTGAATTGTTGTTTGCTTGAAGTATGAAAAAAAAGTTATTGATGGTATTTGTCATGTTAGTAAAATATAGGTTATTGCTGAAAGTATTTGGTGGTTGAGTATTGTGAATTTTGTCTTCTCTTGAGGTTGCAAAGAGTTTAGTTAAAACTTATAGAACTATGAAAGAAATTTGGGTGTATTAATGGGTGAATAGTAGTGATGTGTAGTGGGAGGATATGCTAATGGATTATAAGAAGATAGGCCATTTGATCGTGATCACTTATTATTATTATTATAAGGTTCTAGTTGAATAGTATTTATTGATGTCTTATTTTATAGCTTCCAAGTGAGAATAGTATGGGAGGTTGGGTTATTAATCATGCCTATAACTAGACAATAAGTTTGAATAGTAGATGATCATCAAGGTGGAAATAGTGATTGCTTGGTTAGTGATGCGAGTTATATGGAAGTGATTGAGTAGTCTTGAGATAATGTATGTAAGAGTATAAGTTTATTTATTCACAATTGAGTATGAAGTGGGTATAATGTAGAGGTGTACCCAAGGTGATATGGGGATTAAATTATTTTGTAAGATTATTAAGTGTCATGTGTGCTTAGATAGTGCCCGTGAGATTCTAAGTGTGAATAGGGCTAGTCATATAGTATATGGTATTCTTGATGGCTATGTTAAGGAGTGACAAATAGATAATGTTGAGTTTTTTGGTATAATTTGAGTTAGTGAGGTGGATTATGTGTTTAGTGAGGCAGGTATGTTTGTTGAGTTAATAGTGTAAGTTTGTGATAATGATTATTGAAGCTAAAGGAAGTTAAGGGTGGTATGTATTAAGAGTGTGTCTAAGAATAAAGTTAGTATTGTCTAGATATAGTTTATTTAAGTGAGTGAGCATTCATATATAGATCGTTAGAGCAAAGAAGGTATAGCTCAGTCTTGAGTATATAGAGTAGACCCATAAACTTAGAATGCCAGCTTTGATCTAAGGGGGAGATGGTAGAGTGAAGACCCAAATTAAGTTTTGAGAATTATATTATGATGCATGTCAATAAGAGTTGTGATGAGATGGTGATCCCTTCTTACTTTAGAGTATTCCTTGGATTTCAGTCATTATCACATTATATTCATGTCTTTCATGATATATCCATGCCAAAGCCAATGTTTATACACTTCATACGCATTCAAGGTCATTCTCAGCTTCTGATAAGTAAGTAATAGCTTCACTCTGTGATTTGAGTCATCACTCATAAATCTATGAACTCCAGTCTTACGTTGAATAGCTTATGATAAGTATGAACTCATGTTTTAGAGTATGACCAGTTCTTAAAACTCATGATACTAGTGAAATTTTCATTATATCATGTATGTCCTTAGTTTAGATCTGTTTAATATATCTATGCCTTTGATATTCTATTTCTCAGGCCTCAGTTAAGCATTAAAGTTATATATAGTATGCTTTCATGCTTTAAGTCCTTATGCATTATCCCTTCAGTGACCTATTTTTATGTTAATATAGTGGTGATGATAATGGATAAGCAATGGCTTAGATGAGAGGGAGTTGATTACCATCATTAAGAAAGATTATTTATGCTAAGTCTAAAAGGTGAAAAAATTTAGGGTAAATCTTTACGTCATAGTTAGTTGAGAATTCTAGGTATGTCTTCTTAAGAATAGTGCAAGGAAGTTGTTACTAATTGAGGTTTATATAATATGAGGAGTATGCCTTTATGAGTGTTTGCCTTGAAGTTCATATGTGGTTATAATGATAGGTTTAAATGTCATGTTGGGATGTAAAAGGATGAATGCAACATGCGCTATTGAATCCATAGTAAGAGTTCAGAGTTAGTCATTGAAGTGGTAAGGCATGTTATTTTTAATGTGTGAGATCTAAAAGAGATGCAGAAGATTGAATTATTTGGTTTAGACTAGTATTATGGTGTGGCGTGTTGTACTTTGTGACTTTGAGTAGGTTTGAACATGGTGAGAGAATGTAGTTCAGATCAAATTTTAGTATATAGAGTTATTAGTGCCCATGTGAGAATTATATGTTGAATCAAATGAGCATGGTATTTAAGGGGAAAATTATAGTTGATAGAGTATTTGAGAAGTGTGTATAAGCTTGAAAAATTAGCAGCTGGATTGTATAAGGCCTAGTAATTCTATCCTATCTTATGTTCTATATGCCTATATTCCATGTCATAAAGTTGTAGCCATGTTTCGATTCCTTATCCAGATATCTTATTCAGATCATGCCTAAGAAACTTTGCTCCCTAATGTTATCAGAACTTTTTCCAAAGAGTGTTGAAGAAATACTCTAATTGAGTATGAGCTCTCAATATGATTCAATCCGTATAGCCCGCAAATTAGCTTAGCAGTCAGAAAGACAATATCTTATGGTTTTCCATATTTCCATCTAGTCTTACTATCCGAAGTTACATGAGTATGGCTCTTCCGTGAGGTAATTTAGTTCAGTCCATGAATCATATCTATAATTCAGATATTTAGTCATGATTCAGTTCATAAGTGTTCAGTGAATGATCTTAGTCTTCCAAGTATTCCAGCTCAGACAGTGTAATACCTATTGTACGATCTTAGTCTTGTTGTCTCATGATTAGTGCTTGCATAATACACTTGGCGATGCCACGAAGCCCTTTTCTTTTGATTCCTATACATGTTTTGTTGAGGAACAATTCCTAATAAGAAGATACATACTTTATTCCATCCTTAGTAACTCTTGGATATTATTGCATCAGTTATCACTTCACAATTCTATATGTAAGATCATATTATGAGCATTTCAAGTGAGTTCTAATCTCTTAGCATGAATTATCCCCTTATAAGTCAATAGAGTCAAGTTAGCTCAGAAATTAGTTTCATGATGGAATTTTTAATGTTTAAAGTCAGCTATATCCTTTGTTATAAGACATGTCATATCTACATTATTTCATACTTCTAAAGTCTCAATAAGTTCCTATACAACATTCAAGGACGAATGATTCCAAGTGGGAAATAATGTAACGCCCCGCATTTTTGAGCTAAACATTGAATCGGCATTCTTAAATATGTAAAATATAATCCCATGATTTACTTTTGAATTCATATGTCATAATATTTATCTTAGTGTGTGAAGTGCTTTCGAGGTGAAAAATGTTCATAGGAATCACTTAGAACAAAGTTGAGCTAAGAGACTTTGATTCATCTAAAGTTTGTTATTCGATTCTACGTGGATCTACTTCTAACGTGTATAACATTTGATATACATAGAATTTTTTGGATAAAGACCCACCAAATGATAGATAATTGAGTTAGCTTTCCAACTATACATATTTCGCCTTAATCCGACACCCGAGTAAAAAGTTATCGCTTTTTCCGTGAGAGGCAGTAAGGGGTCGCGATAGCACCGCGCCACAATGGCTATTCAGCCCAACTATGGATCATGCCACGAGGGCTATTCCACTACAGGTTTAGCTTCTTAAGGTTCAAGGTGCACTTTGGTGCTTTTCGCTCAACCCCAAACGTCCAAAGCACGAATTATAACACCCAAAAGGGCATTATTTGCCTATCTTCTTCAAATCAACTCATGTAAAAACCCTCTCATTTTCCCAAGAACAATAATTCAAGCTTTTTCTCTCAAGAACACAAGGATTCAAGCTTCAATTTCATGATTTCTTCAAGAATTCGTTCAATTAAGGTATGTGGGGTTATGAACAAGGATATTCTCTCATCCTTGTCCCTAAAACATATTTTAAAGTTAAATTTACATGATTTGTAATTTAGAGTTCATACCCAAATATCATTGGTTTGAGTTTATGAAGTTACAAAGTGTTTTGTGTTTTGAATTGCATAGTTATTTTCACAAATTTATGCATGTGACTTGATTTCACATATTGAGAATTGAATTTCATTATCTTGACTAGAATTGTTAAAGTATTTCAAGATTATTATTATTGAGCATGAAGTTTATTGTGATTTGATATGAGTTTCAAGAATGGGTTTGAAGCCCCAATTTTAAATCTTGATATTTTAAGAAAGATGATGTTTAAGCATTCTTTGATAAACATCTATTCAAATTTTAAGAAAGATTTGATCTTGATCCTAAACTGAGATAAGGAATCCACATTGTTCATATTGTTTATGATTTAAAGAAAGAGAAGTATAATTGGTTTTCAGTATAAACCCTTGTGCTATTTTATGATGGATTTCCTAAAGTCTGAGCAATAAGTATGGAGTAATATTTAGCACTGAGTTGGGTACAATAAGTATCAGATCCTGCTTATCGTGAGAAAAATGAGGTGCGCAATACCTACTATAGTTAGAGGGATCCTACTGCAGTAGCCATTGATCAATATTTAATCGAGGTTCCAATACCCCCTTATTTTGCAATATTCCTTTGGTTTTTTGACAACACCATAAATACCCTATCATGGCTAAAGCCTTAACCGGAGCTGTACTAACCTGAATATTATTCTGAAAGTTTCTATGTAACACTACTTCTATTATCTATCATGACGCACCTATAAAACCCTCATATAAACCATTACAAGACTTAACTAATATCTACTACACACAATACTCAGTTTTTATTTGAACTTACCCTAGTGTAATGCCCTGAGTTTTTACCCTGGACGTCACATGGTGCTTACAACCCCAAAGAACCCCAAGCTAACCCATGAATGGTACCTGGTGTGAACATTGAATAACAATACAGAAATAATGTGGAGGTTAGGCTGAAATGCCATAAGGTTTATAATCTAAATACTGATAAATATAGTAACTGATAATAACATCTTAAAACTGAATAATGTCTGAACTAGTCTAGTGTGAAACGCCACTACTGATCTATCTAAATGTGGAGTTGATGGGACAAGCCCCCAACTAACTCTGACTAATAAAATACTGAATATACTGTATATTTAAAAAGAATAATATCCTCGATGGATGATGGCTAACTATTAAATCTGCTGCTGCTAACTGAATCTGGCTAAGTGCGGTTAGGAACTTGAGTGTCTGAACCTATGATATGAGACATAATAGCACAAGTGAAAGGGTATGCGTCAGTAATTTGAATGTACTGGTATGCTAAGTGAGGTAGGTTGATATACATAGGTTTGTATGCATGTACAATAACTATCTGAATGATAGGTATATAACTGAATAAGAGTACATCGATAACTGAAACTGCTGCAAATGCTGATTATGCAATACTCCGCATATACACACACACACACACATATATATATATATATAATGTATCTGAGATCATGCTGAAACTGAATATTGAGTTCTGATAACTAAGTAACTGATATTTGAGTTTA
Organism: Capsicum annuum; assembly: GCF_002878395.1. Classification (NCBI taxonomy): domain Eukaryota; kingdom Viridiplantae; phylum Streptophyta; class Magnoliopsida; order Solanales; family Solanaceae; genus Capsicum; species Capsicum annuum. The sequence goes on from NC_061116.1 coordinate 148,981,219, forward strand.
CTGATAACTGTATTACTGATAACTGGGTGACTATTTCTGACTGTCCTAATTTTGTAGAACTGAATTGAGTTCTATACTGAGTCTAAAATTGAAACTGTAACTATAGGAGTGTTCATCTAACTAACATACCACGATTATAATTAAGTTAGGGTCCAACTTGTGACCCCAGTTGGAAGTGTGTTAGCATCGTGCCACGGTACTAACAATGGCTGTGTAGATCCACTAAAGAATCACCCTTATCTGGCAGGGGAGATATGTGTTACCCTCAACTGGTAGGTGAACACTTTATCAACCCTCAACTGGAAGGTTGACATATTCAACCTACACTGGCTACATAGTTCTGGAACTAAGGGACTGCTACTAAAGGTCACTTTCTCAACTAGCAGGTGAGCCCCAATCCCTAGGTTCGCTTGTGATAATCCTACTCCTAACTGAATAAACACTGACCTAATCACTAGACTATACTAGGCTTGACTGAACTGTTACTGATCGTGTTAACTAACTAAACTGGACTAAGTTCACTGAGTTCTATAACTGACTGACTACTACTGTTTCTAACACTACTAAGACTATATTGTAACTACTGTAATTCTAGGTAAACAACTAGATATTTGGGTATTAAATACCCCAGACTTGATAGCATTATTAGTAAAATGTGGAACAACCCTTAAAGCATACTAGCTAGTCACTTAGTCATGATTTATTCATTGAGAAATTTTGTCAAATGCTTGCAAGACATGAACTTTTACATGAATGGAAACACATGCTAACATGTCATGATTGCACTATTCAATTCACATAGTCATTCTAACAAACACTTGGGGAGCATGATTATTTCACATAATAATAACCATATATAAATATCATGGCTACAATATTCAATTTGTAAATTCAATGATTAATCATGAGAATCACATAATTCATCACACATGCTATCTTAATTACATGAAACTTGTAATTAATCATGGATTGAAAACCACATAACAATACACACATGAACACAATCCAACTCAAACATGTATATCATGAAACCAATAAACTTGTAGTTTAAAAGGGTTCTTGAACTCCAAGGGTGGAAGAACACCCAAGGATGAACACCCACCATACCTTGGTAATTAAATTCTTGAAAATCGTTGGTGTGTTCTTGAAGCTTGGACTTGAAATTGAATGACCTAGGGTTTTGTTCTTGAGAGGATTTGAGAGAAAGTGGGTGATTTTTCCCTTAGTATAGCTTAATTTTATGTTTTAGGGTTGAATAAAGTGGGAAAATTGACTTAAATACCCCTCTGGACATGGATTTTAATTACACTGGAAATTGCATGCTTGACACTGGTGACAATACTGTCGATGAGATGGGCGACACGATGCATCGACTCATTGTTTTGGACATCCAATAAGGTTTCTAACAATGTCCAAAAAATTCATAACTCATCCGAGAACACCTATTAACATCCCTGATCATGAATTAATTTAAAAGTCGTCATTTTAAGGTTGTAAAGTTCGAAAATAAAGTCATTAAAATATCAAGGAAAAAAATTAAACTAAGTTTCAATACTTAGCTGAAATTTTCTAAGTCTAGGACCTCTTTTGGAATGTTATATATGACTGAAATAACTAGGATTTTGCGGGGTCTTACGATATCTCCCCTTGGGAACATTCATCCTCACATGAGATTGACTAAGATGAGAATACTGGTAGACTGAGTTGACATACTGAACATGCATAACTGAAGCATGATTACATGATTGAATTGATTAATGAATGCATGACTGTCATGAGGATGATATGTAACGATAATTTCTATCAAGTTTGTAAAGGAAATTTGAGCATGGAACTGAGTAAATCTAAGAAAGACTGTTATCTTGAGCCAAGTTTGAGTTTGCGGAGAAGAGGTGAGGATACTTGGTTCGCATGTCTACTTTTGCTTCCCAAGTAGCTTCCTCAATGGACTAATTCCATTAAGGAATTTTGACCAAAGGGACTTCTTTGTTCCTCAGTCTGCGAATCTGATGTTCAAGGATTTCAACTGGGACTTCCTCATAAGAGAGACTATTCTGAACATCTGTACCCTCTATAGGGACTATAACTACTGGGTCACCTATGACCTTCTTTAGCAAGTGTACTGAATCTAAGTTTGAAGGCAACTCAAGCTCATAAGCTACCTTTACGAAACGACTGAGAATTGGGTAAGGACCAACATATTAGGGACTAAGTTTCCCCTTCTTGCCAAACCTCTTCACTCCTTTCATGGGAGAGATTTTAAAGTACACAAAGTCGCTAATCTCAAATTCGAGATCCTTTCTCCTCAAAACTGCATACAATTTTTGTTGGCTCTGGGCTATCTTAAGCCTCTCCTTGATCAACTAAAATTTTTCTAAGGCATTAAATACCAAGTCAGGCCCTACTACCGCGGACTCAGCTACTTTAAACCAACTAATGGGAGACCTATATCTCCTCTCGTAAAGTGCCTCAAACGGAGCCATCTGAATACTGGAATGATAGCTGTTATTATACGCAAACTCAATCAAAGGCAAGTGGTCATCCCAACTACCTTTAAAGTCAACGACACATGGTTTTAACATATCTTCTAGAGTTTGAATGGTCCTTTTTACTTGACCATTTGTCTGATGGTGAAAGGCTGTACTGAGGTGAACTCGGGTACCAAGACCCTTTTGGAAGGTTTTCCAATAGTGAGACATGAACTGCATACCTCTATTTGAAATAATGGACAATGAAACTCCATGCATTCTGACCAACATTCTAACATAGAGCTTGGCATAATACTCGACTAAATAAGAGTTATAAACAGGCAAGAAATGGGTTGATTTGGTCATCCTATCTACAATGACCCAAATTGAATCATGCTGACGACGAGTACGAGTCAAACTCATTCGAAGTCCATGTTCACTTCCTCCCACTTCTAAGTGGGAATACTAAACTCCTGTATATACCCACTAGGCTTCTAATTCTTAATCTTAACCTGTTGATACGTAGAGCACTTAGCCACAAACTCTGCAATGTCTCTCTTCATCTCACTCCACCAATAGACTTCCCACAAGTCGTGGTACATCTTAGTGTCCCCTGAGTGAATCGAGTAACGCATACTATGCGCTTCTGCAAGAATTTTCTGCCTCACACCATCCATACATAGCACATATAGCCTACGCTGGCAACGCAACACACCATCTCCCCTTTGGGAGAAAATCTCTTCTTTCTGATCTCTGATTGACTTTTTTAACTTAACAAAACTAGCATCTCTGTCCTGCTTTTCCTTTACTTTGAAAACCAAAGAAGATTCCAAACTATTTTGCACCCATACACTACCCTCAGTTAAATCAACCAAATGAACACTCAACCTAGCAAGCTAATGAACCTCCTGAACTAACTTCTTCTTACCATCCTCAATGTAGGAAACACTACCCATGGAAAATCGACTAAGAGAATCAGCCACTATATTGGCCTTGCTTGGATGATATAGAACACTCATGTCATAGTCATTTAACAACTTTAACCACCTTCTCTGATGCAAGTTCAAGTCTTTCTGAGAAAATACATACTGTAAAATTTTGTGGTCCATGAACACATAAACATATACCCCTGTAATACACCATACTTTTCCTAGCTAATTTTATCTCAAAAATATCTAGTACTATCTTCTAAATAGAATGATATTTATTTCATGAGGATGTTTCAAGATTTTACCCTTTAGTTATGTGGGAAATTCAATAAGCTTTCCATCTATATAAGATTCGTCCAAATCCAATATCCAGGTTAGAAGTTATGACTATTTCAAGTTTCCATCATAAACAGTGCCATATTAGTTAGTGGCGAACCACGACACAAGAGGAAATGACATTTGGTAAATTCCAGTAGGGGTCCGCGATTATGGCGCGCTGCGCCATGGCCTAAATTTAGAATTGTCCATTTCCCAGTGTCTCAGCACGATTTTCCCAGTGTCGCGGCAAAGTTCCAGGTCATAAAGGAAGTGACAATGCGATGGCCCCACGTCACGCCATCCCTTAATTTCCCAATTGTCAAATTCCAGTGACACGGCGCGACAGCACCTCGTTGTGCCAGGGGTCTAATTTGGGAAATTTTTACTGAAATTAAATGTCACGTCCAGGGTTAAAAGGATAAATTTTCCACTCCACTTTAAGCCCTTTAACACGTGATTCAACCGCTTTTCACCCAAAATATACTAGTTTCTCTCAAGTTTCGCTCAAGAAAAAGCTAAGGTTTTCATAGAAGATCTAATTTCAAGAAAGTTTCACCGTCAATCTTCAGGAAATCATGAACTAAGGATGCATAGTGTTCATTCATGGACTCCTTTCATCCATGAAGTCCAAGAATCTCTTTTCCAACTTCAAGTTATGAATTTTCTTTATGATTTCATGATTGGGCTATTCTTGTTCATGTTGATAAATGAGAAATTGAATTCTACTCCATGTTAGGTGATAATTTCTTGGTGGGTTTAGTTATTATAGATATAGATTCATGCAAACCTATGACTAAACTCATGAATGATGAAATTAGAATATGACCATGATATTTAATTGTTGTACAATGATGTTTACATGTTCCATGCCTACAATATGTTTGATTTAATGCCTAAATAAAGGAAAAGTGCCTAACTAGCATGTTGTTATGAAATCCCCATGTATGCACAAGCTTATGTCAATCACATGTTTGATGAAATGCTTATGTAAATACATTATGGTGATTACTATGTATTCAAGCAAGTCATGCTTTGTCAATTTCCTTCTATCGAATCCTGGGGGTACTTGTACCCGAAACATTAGCTGGTGTGCCTAGAGTCATGTTATGTTTTCATGATACTCTCAGTCAAGCTATGATCCTTAGACTTTAGATAGTCTTATGACTCAGGAAATATCCATGATCACATGAACTTAGTCAGTTATCAGATATCAGTAGTATTCCGTCAGTCAATAAAATTCAGTAACTCAGTCCATGTTTAGTACAGTAAATCATGTTCAGTGTCTATTCAGATGGGAGTAGAAATTATCACCGAGCAAACCCAAGGATGGAAACTCACCTGTTATATGAGGGTGCGATTCTTAGAAGTAATCCTTATGTTCCAGAACTATGTAGCCAACATAGGTTGAGACATCATAGCCTGCTATATGAGAGTAGATGAGGTGGATTAGCTTGATATATGAGGGTTCCCATCGTTCTTACTAGAGTTACCTGTTATATTAGGATCACTCACATGTTGTCCATACCAGTCCGCAGTATTGACACCCTTCTAATCAGGGCATAGATTGGACCCTAATTCAGTAATAATGCATCATTTGGGGCATGTTAGTTAGATGACTACCTCCCACAGCTCAGTATCAGCATTAAAAGAACTTAGATAGTTTCTTAGAATTTAGGACTGTCAGATACAGTCAACTCAGTTACAGTATGGAACTCAGATAGTTCCATCAGATTTAAGATTGTCAGATACAGTTACTCATGTTATCAGTTATATTCAGATTCAGTAATCATGTTATCACAGTATTAATATTAGTTATTATGTCTCATGCATGTATTCTCATGCTCATGATAGTTAGTAAGTTATTATTATTGTTCATGCATATGAACCCCATGCATTCAGCCTACCTCACATGCATACTAGTATATTCAAAGTACTGACGCATTTGCGCTATGGTGTCTTATACCATAGGTTCAGAGACACGTGCTCCAAAGAAACAGTATATTTCAGATATCTATAGACAGAGTTAGAAGTGAGTCCTCATCTTTTGAGAACATGATTATTTCCTTATTATCTCATTAATTAATTTTTTAGTTGGAGTTAGTTGGGGACATATCCCGCCAACTCCTTACTCAGATAGTTTAGTCAGTTAGAGGCTTTCTTGACTATCATGTTTCATACTTCAGTATGTTCAATTTTGTTTTGGGTATTCTTTTACCCCACACAGATGTTATATCATTCAGATCATGTTTAGTATTGAATCTTATGGCCTTTCAGTTCATATTTTACCATTATAAAGTATTTTATACAGTATACAGGTATAGATATCAGTCATGGGTTAGCTTATGGTCCTTCAGGGTCATGAGCACCGTGTAGAATTTTGAGTACCAGATTTGGGGTATTACAAACTTGGTATCAGAGCCGAGCATGGACTGAGTTATTGAATTCCGTTGACTGACAAAATATTACTAATATCTGAAAACTAATTGAGTTCATGACATCATGGAGATTTCCTGAGTCATAAGACTATCAGAAGTATAAGGATTCATAACTTGACTAAAAGCATCGTGGAAACATGACATGGCTCTGAGCACACAACTAATGTTTTGGGTACAAGTACCCCCAGGACTCGATGGAAGGAAACTGACCAAGCATAACTTACTTGAACATATAACTGACATCATAATCCATAATACATTTATAGAAGCATTCCATCAAAACATGGGATAGGCATAACTTGTACATACATGGGGATTTCATGATATCATAATAGTTGGGCATTGTTCCTTCATCTGGGCATTTAATCAAACACATGTTACGCATAGCACATGTAGAAAACATTATACAGTAAATAATCATCATGATTCATCTCTAATTTTATCATCTAGGGTTTATTCATAGGTTCACATGAATATACATCTATACAAATCAATTTCACATAAAATTGATCACCCAACATGGATTTGAATTCAACTGATCATTCTCAACATTAACAAAACAAACCCAACATGAAATTCATAAAGAAATTCATAAACTTAAACTTAGAAAAGAGATTCTTGGGCTTCATGGATGAAATGAGTCTATGAATGAACACTACGCATACCTTGGTTCATGATTTTGTGAAGATTGACGGTGAAACCTTCTTGAATTTGAATCCTCAATAGAAACCCTAACTTGTTCTTATGAGAAACTTGAGAGAAAATAGTATATTTTGGGGGAAGAATGAATAAATCAAGTGTTATTGGGTTTAAATAGGGGTAGGAAATTGGCCCTTTTAACCCTGGACGCGTCATTTAATTTTAGTAAAATTTTCCAAAACTGGGCCCCTGGCGCAACGCGGCATTATCGCGTCGTGTCACTGGAAATTGACAATTGGGAAATTGAGGGATGGTGCAATGCAGAGCCATCGCATTGCCCATTCCTTCATGACCTGAAACTTTGTCACGACGCGGGGAAAATCACGCTGAGACACTGGAAAAAGGACAATTCTGAATTTGAGTGCTGGCGCGATGCGTCATAATCACGGACACCTACTGGAAATTGCCAAATAATATTTACTATTACGGAACGGTATGCCACAGACTAATATGGTGCTATTTTATGATGGGAACTTTAAATAATCGTAACTTCTGAATCGGTTATCGAATTTGGGAGAATCTTTTATTGATGGAAATCTTATTGAATTTCCCACATGAAAAAAGTGAAAATCTTGAAGATTCCTCATGGGATAGCCATCATTTAATTTAGAATCTAATACTAGACATTCTTCAGATAAAATTAACTAGGAAAAAGTATAGGGCATTACACACCTCTAGTGCTACTAGTGGGCAACACCCAAATCATCTCTTCAGTCTTGAAAAGATCAAGAAAATTCTCCTGATGTAGTTACTGGTACATTACAGATCTTTCATGTGCTGTTTATGCTTTGCTAGATCTGGGAGCTTCCTTTTCTTTTATCACTCCTTATATATCAGTTGATTTCGAAGTCAGTTCCAAAATTCTAGCAGAGCCCTTTTCAGTCTCTACCCCAATGGGTAAAGCCATCATAGCCCAGTGGGTATATAAGAACTGCCCAATTATGATATCTCAGAAAGTCACTTCAGCAGACTTAGTCAAATTAGAGATGACTAATTTTGATGTCATTCTCGGCATGGATTGGCTTCATTCCTGCTATGCTATAGTCGACTGTAGAAATACAATAGTCCAGTTTTAGTTTCCCAATGAACCCATCCTTTTGTGGAAGGGTAGTACTTTCGCGTTCAGAGGTCAGCTTATTTCCTACCTTCGGGCATAAAAAATGATATCTAAAGGATATGTCTATTATCTTATTTGAGTTAAGGATACTAGTTCCAAAACTCCCAGCCTTGAGTCAGTTCCTGTTGTAGGTTAATATTCATATGTCTTTCCTAAAGATCTTCCAGGAGTTTCTCCCGGAAGAGAAATAGACTTCGACATTGATCTTCTTCTAGATACTCAGCCTATATCTATTTCTCCATACAGAATGGCACCAGCAGAACTCAAAAAACTAAAAAAACAATTGAAGGATCTCTTAGATAAGGGATTCATCAGGCCTAGAGTTTCCTCGTAGAGCGCTCCAGTATTATTCATGCGCAAGAAAGACGGTTCTCTTAGGATGTGTGTAGACTACCGTCAACTCAATAAGGTCACGATCAAGAACAAGTATCCTCTTCACAGAATTGATGACTTTGTTTACCAACTTCAGGGTGTCAGTTATTTCTCTAAGACAGACCTCATATCCGGCTATCATCAACTCAGAGTTAGAGAATGTTACATTCCAAAAATAGCTTTCCGTACTCGGTGTGGTCATTTTGAATTCTTAGTTATGTCGTTTGGTCTTACCAATGCCCCAACAGCTTTTATGGACTTGATGAACCATGTGTTTAAGCAGTACTTAGACATGTTCATCATATTCTTTATAGATGATATTCTGGTCTATTCCCATAGTGAGTGTGATCATGCAGACCATCTCAAAACAGTACTTCAGACTCTTAGAGATCATCAGATATTTGCCAAATTTAGTAAGTGTGAATTTTGGCTAAGGTCAGTAGCATTCCTTGGTCATATCATTTCCAGTGATTGCATTAGAGTGGATCCTCAAAAGATTGAAGCAATTAAAAACTGGCCTTACCCTGTCTCTCTATCAGATATTAGGAGTTTCTTAGGTTTGGATGGCTATTACAGATGGTTTGTTGATAGATTTTATTCTATTGCATCCCCTATGTCCAGATTGACTCAGAAGAAAGTCAAGCTTCAGTGTTCAGATCCTTGCGAGAAGAGTTTTCAAAAGTTGAAGACTCGACTCACCTCAGCTTTAGTATTAGCTCTTCCAGATGGTCCAGATGGGTTTGGAGTGTATTATGATGCATCCATAGTAGGTTTGGGTTGTGTCCTTATGCAGCATGGTAAGTTCATATCCTATGTCTCCAGACATCTTAAGCCCTATGAGAGGAATTATCCTACTTATGATCTTGAGTTAGTAGCCATAGTCTTTGCCTTGAAGATTTAGAGGCATTATCTATATGGTGTTCATGTAGACATGTTCACTGATCATAAAAGTCTTTAGTATGTCTTTTCTCAGAAAGATCTCAATCTTCATCAGAGAAGGTGGTTAGATCTCTTGAAAGATTATGGCATGAGTGTTTTTTATCATTCGGGCAAGGCCAACATAGTGGCCAACATAGTGGCCAACGCTCTCAATAGACTATCCATGGGTAGTGTTTCTCATGTTGAGGACAGTAAGAAGAAGTTAGCTCAGGAAGTCCATCAGCTTACCAGACTAGGCCTTCTCTTAGTCGATACAGATGAGGGTGATATATGGGTTCAGAGTAGTTTAGAATCATCTCTAGTTTTAGAGGTGAAATAAAAACAAGATAGAGATCCCATCCTTATCAAGTTGAAAGAGTCAGTCAAGATCAGAAAGTAGAGGTTTTCTCCCAAAGGGGAGATGGTGTTTTACATTATCAGGGTCATCTCTGTGTTCCAGGTGTAGATGACTTAAGGTAGAAAATTCTTGTAGAAGCATATAGTATATGCTACTCTATTCATCCAGGGGCCACAAAGATGTATCGTGACTTACGGGAAGTCTATTGGTGGAATGGGATGAAGAAAGATATTGTAGAGTTTATGGCTAAGTGCTCTACATGTCAGTAGGTTAAGATAGTGAATCAAAAGCCTAGTGGTCCTACAGAGGAGTTCATTATTCCTTCTTGGAAGTGGGAAGAAGTGAACATGGACTTCGTGATAGGTTTGCCTCAAACTCGCCACCAACATGATTCAGTCTGGGTCATTATAGACAGAATGACCAAATCATCCCATTTTCTTCTAGTCCATACCTCTTATTCAGCTGATGATTATGCCAAACTCTACATCAGAGAGTTGGTCAGATTGCATGGTGTTCCGCTATCTATTATCTCAGATAGAGGTACCCAATTCATCTCTTATTTCGAGAAAGCATTCCAAAATAGTCTTGGTTACCAAGTTCATCTCAGTATAGCCTTCCATCCTTAGACAGATGGTCAAGCATAAAGCACCATTCAAACTCTAGAAGATATGCTAAGGGTGTGTGCAATTGATTTCAAGGGTAGTTGGGATGGCCACTTGCCTTTGATTGGGTTTGCATAAAACAATAGCTATCATTCCAGCATTCACATGGATCCATTCAAAGCTCTCTATGGTAGGAGATGTAGATCTCCAATTGGTTGGTTTGAAGTTAGTGAGGCCTCAATCATAGGGCCTGACTTAGTATTCGATGCCTTAGAAAAAGTCCAGTTGATTAGAGAAAGACTCTGGGCTGCTCAGAGCCGGTAGAAGTCTTATGCAGATATTCATAGAAAAGATCTTGAGTTTGAGACTGGTGACTATGTCTATCTAAAGATCTTTCCCATGAAGGGACTGAAGCAGTTTGGCAAGGAAGGGAAACTCAGTCCCCAATATGTCGGTCCCTTCAACATTCTCAGTTGATTCGGCAAGGTAGCTTATGAGCTCGAATTGCCTTCAGATCTAGCCTCAGTTCATCTAGTCTTCTGTGTCTCTTTTCTCAAGAAGTGCATAGGTGAAC